>NC_092280.1:25617430-25759930 GCF_036320965.1 Panulirus ornatus | reverse complement strand
TGCGAACAGGTGTGTTTGGGCGTGGCACTGGCAGGTGTATGGGGGAGTAATGCAGACAAATGCCTGTTGGAGTAATAGTGCGGACAAATGCATGCGTGGGCGTGGTGTAGACAGAACTGTATTTGCTTGGTGTGTGTTGACACGAGCGTGCAGCAGGCTAGAGTGTAACTGTGGATATACTGTGATGAAGGAGTTGCTAGAGGTTGTGTGCGTTGCGGACGTGAGGGTTGGCAGAGGGCGGCACGGACGTTGAGGGGCGGTAGCGGGCGGCTCGGAGAAGGGAGAGAGAGAGAGAGAGAAGGGCGGCAACAGGAGTAGTGAAACACGGCCCATCAGGTCCCAAGGCTTGGAAACTCCCGGCCGCCCGCTGTTTAGTCAGTCTGGCCTACCGCCTCGTCTGTCTGTCTGTCTGTCTTCACATCATACTGTCTAGATTTTCCCTCTGGACAAACGTAAACATGTGACCAACGCTGGCATGGCGCGAGCGAACTTACCTTTTCCCCTTCAATATTTTCTACCAGCGTTTCTTTATAATTTGAAAAATGTAACGATTGTTTTTCATCAAAATTTAATTTCCGAGGTATAAGCTACGGATTAGCAAAATGGAAAATCCTGCGGATTAACTCTCCAATATAGATATGAACGGTAACGGAGTGAGAGATATTAAAACAAAAATATTTATTCGTTTAGTTGTTCAGGGGTTGATCTTCCTCGCTCTCAAGGACCCGACACGCACCTCACTCGTCAGGCGGGATATTTATTCATTTATTTAGTTATTTATTTATGTATTGTAAGCATTAGTTTTGTTTTTAGAATGCTGTAGGTTTTTGTCACAGGTCGTGTCCTTCGCGAGTTTATCACTGGATATTTTGATAGATACTTTCCCATCCATTTAGTGTTATTTACGTCTGGTAAATGTTGGTGGTGAGATGTGGCGGAGTTAATGGTGGTTGTCCGCGGCCACCCGCTCACTTCATCCATGCAACTCACACACAACGCTGTGTGGCTTGAGTGTCTCTATTGCCTCACCTACACACCCATTGTCCTCGCTTCCCTGGTCCCCCGTCGTGTGGCACTACGTGCTGTGTATGTATGAGGGAGGCCCGTTCTCCGACCGCGTATCGTGAGGCAAGGCTGTGAGGGAAGTCTGTGAGGTTATAAGCGGCCCCTGTCCAGCGCCCGACACGTCTGGGTGGGTCATGAAGACTCGCCGATAGCGTCGACCTAACCACATCGTAAAGAGCAGATTTTAGTGTGACAGTGACATACTTGTGCCATAATTATTGAAGGTTAAATGATGTTGTAGGTGTAGTAAGGAATAATATATATATATATATATATATATATATATATATATATATATATATATATATATATATATATATATATATATATTTCTGTGTGACAATGAGTTATCGTTTCCGTTTGACAGACTACGTGAGAGCTCGGTTTGGGCGGTGTTTGTGTGCAGGACCGATACTTCAGGTGGTATCCCCTGGACCAATTAAGGCTCGATACAACATTGTGATATCTTCAGAAAAATTACCTACCCCGACGTTGTGATGTCTTAAGAAGAGTAGCACAGATTCTGTACAACGTTGTGATCTTTCGAGGAGTAGACTATGTGCAAGTTGTGATATCTTTAGAAAAATAGCCTAGTGTACATTATATATTCATGTACAACATTGTGATATCATTTTTGTGATACCTTTAAGAAGAGTAACTTGTAGAAAAGTAGACCACTTGAACATTGTGATATCTTAAGAAGACTACCCAGTTATATCTAGCACTACGGCTACACATGGGTATCCTGCAGACCTGGCGACACTTAAAATCAGTCCACACCCGATGAAACGCTGCCTTCGTGCACGATAGGCCGCTGCAGCTGTCTGTCCCCATTCCCTTCACGCACACATAACATTATTAGATGTCCTTTATGATATGTTACTTTTTTGAAAGTTGCTTTCTCGACACGTATGTAGGTAGATAGACTATTGAGTATCAGCCACTGTCTTTTCTGGATATGTATAATGCTGGGCTACAACGCGTTCAAAATTTTGACGGATTCCAGCCAGTCTTTGGAAAACATAGTATGCCTGGGAACATACTTGAACGAATTATCTTTGATGATAATTACTTTGATTATGGATCTTAATTCATATATTTACTTCCTGGTTGTAATGAAGAGATTAATTGACATTTATGTTAAAAGCTTCATCCGTGATCCTGGCGACCATTTAAGATTTACTTTTGTTTTGGACACGTACTATTTAGTGTACTACTAATTTTTTTTTATAAGCATATCATTTTTTTGTAAGGGAACTGATAATCGTACTTTCCTGCACGGGAACTTTCCTTAGCGACTTTTCTTTTTCTGCAGTGTCAAGCGTATTTGCACTATGGTTTGAGAGTATGTGCTAGATATTAAAGATGTGTTCCACATATTCCACTTGGAGTGTCATTAAATGTATTTATGTGTTTCTTTTCACTGTATATATAGTGGAGTTTTTTTAGGGGGGTTTGGTTAAGGTTTACGATCAAGACAAGTTTCCGAAGTATATCAAATGGGAAACGGCGATCAAGTATGATATATATATATATATATATATATATATATATATATATATATATATATATATATATATATATATACGGTAGACAGATGGGTAGAAAGATGAAAGAACTGTATATTTCAGGATAGCTTGTTTGTTTTTCTTGTCTCTGTCAGTAGCTTCCAGACTCTAGTATAATTCATTACATGTAAGATATAGTTTAGATTCCGGAGGTTTTATGCACGCAGCCATATATTGACCGAAACATTTAAGTTGGCTTCGCTTACGTTAGATCTTACGTGTGTATTTAAGATCCGAGTTAAAGACGCAGTTGTCTTTCTTCTGAAGAAAACGCCATAAGCAAACGGTTTCCATCAGCGTATCAGTAGCGTAAGAGACTTTATTTGAATAGCAGTGGGGGCAGAATACAAATTGCGTCTCATTTTCTGGTGTTGAAGATTAAATGACATACAAGACGTGGTTAGTGGCACGGTGTTCGGCGATGAACTGCAGACGATGAGCGACTTGAATCCGCGCCTGCCGTGGATAGCGACGGAGAACCGTGCTAACGGTAATTACTGCTTGTGGCAGGTCGCCGTGCAACCTGTGTTGCAGCCTTAATGTATGTCGCAAGTATTTACATAATAAACACCCAAGAGAAAGAACAGATGTGAATATATATATTATATACTGACTGATGATGGCCGAGTCTCGTCCCTTTATCCATCACATAATTCTCAAAATTTAATTATTCCGTATTACATATATTTAACATGAAACTGTCACGATTTTATACGATTGGATGGTGACCATTTTGACCATGATTTTAGCCTTCAAATGAAGAGTCTTTATTATAGTGATGATAAGATGATGTATCGAGGTAGACAGGTGATATTTTATACTCATTATGATGTACTTATGAAAAACAGGACCATGGGTACATGACCGATAATTAGTGGACGCAATTTTCCCTTGATATACAACATTTGGTGAGAATTCTTAGGTGTGTTTTGGCTTTATTTTGGCGGGTTTTAAAATGTGTGTACGTAATGTGGAAGCTGAAAAATGTTTATAGTTGATCACTCGAACTTGTAACTTGTTCGTGGATGGTGGTGAGCGGGTTTGGGTGGAACAAGCAGGTGGGCAGGTGTGATGGAACTTTATGGGTGATTATGGATGGGGGAGATGTGTTTTTAGGGAGGTAAGGTTATAAGACTTACTTTGAAGGTTGACGGGCGTGACTGAGGCGGGAAACATAGCGCGGTGGTCCTGAGGGCGTCCCATCACGCCGCACTGCTGCGATCCAACGCCCACACCTACGCCCACGCCCGTGTTGTAGCCCCTGACGCCAGCGCCCGTGTAGCGGTAGGCGGAGGGCATCTGGGAACAGGAGGTGAGGTCGCCGTAGGTATATGGGGCGTGTGTGGCGTCCATTGAGCCTCCCAGCGTGCCTCCTAGGCTGCAGGAGGAGGCTTCGAAGCCCGCCGCCGCCGCCTGGTTGAGGTAGGCGTAGTCCATGTTGCCGGAGACCTACTGCACCGTCAACAGCACTACCCAGCCTCCACAACCACCCACAACAAGCAACCACGCTGACAATCCTCAGGTGAGATTGTAGTCGACCGTCCTAATTGTGTTATTAATGCAACTCCTCAAGTCACTGGCCTAATTGGATCAGCGAGCCTATCAAATTATTACAGATGATATCAAATTATTACTGATGATATTAGTGCCGGTCTCTTAGTGCCGTGTGCTCACCACCACGCGGAGAAATCAAATGATAAGCTTAATTCAATAATCACACGCACTTGTACCCGCGCGATCGGCAACCCAGAAGGCCTGGCCATTGTTGTGGGCGGGGCGGACCCAGCAGCGCGCGCTTCCATTGGCCGCCGCCGGTCATGTGATCAATACTGGGCGGAAATATCGGTCAAAAGGAGAGTTTCTGTTGGCCAAAAGTAAGCTAAAGGAGGAGCCTTTAGGCAAAAGAGGCGTGTTCAAGTTTGGAGACAATGTGGTCTCGACAGGACTTCGAAAGGGGGTTGCAACACGCACCGAAAATTCACCCCTAATATCTTTTTCTAACCCAGCTGACAAGTTTTGCAGACCTTTTAACTGACTAAACCCTTCAACCACTTATGACATTGGGGTATGTGAGGGACAGTCACGAGTGTGTAAGAGGAGAGGAAGACTGTGGCGCGAGAAAGTCGTGTGTGTGTGTGTGTGGGCAGCGTGGAACAGGAGGGCGCTGGAGTGGGTCTCACAGAGGACTGCCCTTGTGTCTCGCGCCTTACCTACACCCACCACCACCACCCGCCCACCGCACCCCACACACACACACACACACACACACACACCCATATGTATAGCACCGACTTTGATTGGAAGAGTTATATTCAATCTACAAGGAATACGATTACTTGTTAATGGGGCGGTGTCAGCGGGTGACCTTGACTTAGTGAACCGTTTGCGCCAGACTCCAGCATCACTGAGGAGCTAGCGTAAGAATGTTTGGGTCATAACTCTCTTAAAGCCGCACAGGAACTCTCGCAGCGCTCAGTGTAAAGGATGGCGTCATGTGCACACAGATTGATGGCCTATTGTAGGAGGTAGAATTTAGGTACACGCGGCTTGGACGCGCGTCCTGAACACGTGCATAGGACCGCCGCCTTCCTTACCACGTGGCTTGCTTCACCACAGTCCAAGCTTATTAGGCTTTCCGACACGTGCCTACCTTTTTATCTCTCCCCACGTGCATATCTTACCTCTCCCCAACAGCGCTTTCTTACTCTCTTCCCCTTTCCCTACCACGTGCTGGTTAACCCTTCCAGAACACATGCCTACATCCCTGGCCTCAAAAAATATATCTAACGTATTACATTTCATATCCGCTATTGATTCACAGGTCGGAAAAGTTTCTCTTTCTGTATATATATATATATATATATATATATATATTGCAGAATATTTCAATACACTTTTTGAATTGTATACTTTTTTATTTTGTAGTGTTTGCGTATTCATATATGTATTTGTTTCACGTGTTAATATGTTTTTGTGGATTGAAAAAAAAAGAGGGAAAGCGAACGATGTAAAGATTAGTAGAGGGGAATATTGTAGTCATATACCGCCTGAAGCTCATGGTGTGATCACACATGATATATATATATATATATATATATATATATATATATATATATATATATATATATATATATATATATATATATATATCGCATGAAATTGTAATTGATTTTTTCTAAGACACGCTCTACACACTTTCATTGAAGAAGAAAATGATTACGGAATGTTGGTGAACCCAGAGCAAGAGTTCAGAGCTCAAATCTGAAAGTTTAGAAAAAAAAAAAAGATAATTACGAGTAGGAGCGAGTTCATCAGTTTGACCCGTACCCTGAGGTAGCCGGCTTGAGAGCAAATTTGCAACAAGATGCTCGAGTCTCGCCTCGCTCTCTTAGTGTTGTGATTCTGTAGAGGACAAACGGTAATAATCTATTTTACTTTTTTCTAACATTCTTTTATTTTCCGGGCTCGGCGGATATGATAGCCGATGCAAACAATGACCTGCTTCTGTAACAAATATATATATATATATATATATATATATATATATATATATATATATATATATATCCCTGGGGATAGGGGAGAAAGAATACTTCCCACGTATTGCCTGCGTGTCGTACAAGGCGACTAAAAGGAGAGGGAGCGGAGGACAGGAAATCCTCCCCTCTCTTTTTTTTTTTTTTTAATTTTCCAAAAGAAGGAACAGAGAAGGGGGCCAGGTGAGGGTATTCCTTCAAAGGCCCAGTCCTCTGTTCTTAACGCTACCTCGCTAACGCGGGAAATGGCGAATAGTTTAAAAGAAAAAGAAAAAAGAATATATATATATATATATATATATATATATATATATATATATATATATACCTCTTCATCAGACAAAATGACATCGAAACGTGATTTTCTAATGCCCAAGTTATGACAGCAGATAACTTGAGGGATATTTCTCAGTGACTGTATCCCTGTAGACAACCAATGAAGGATATTTTTTTTTTTTTTGTGATTTTTTCCCCACAGATGCCCTCGTGGCCTCGTTACTAACAGAGGAGTGTGGGTGGTGACGATTGTGTTCTGTTTGTGGAGGCTTGCTTTTAGTAAGTGGCCGCCGACGGAAACGTTCGTTGGTTGGGTAAAAAATATTTTTAGCGCGTGTCGGATGTAGCGAGTGTGCAACATGCGGGTTCCATTGTAGGGAAATGTTGACTGATTTATGAACAAATATTAGTAAATGCCTGGCTTTTATGCTTTGATCCATTGTAGTGAGTGTTTGTCTTCCAGTTTATGTATGCATATCATGTCAGTACCCGGATCTAGTTTTGCTCTCTCTCTCTCTCTCTCTCTCTCTCTCTCTCTCTCTCTCTCTCTCTCTCTCTCTCTCTCTCTCTCTCTCTCTCTCTCTCTCGCTATATATATATATATATATATATATATATATATATATATATATATATATATATATATATATATATATATATATACATACATACATATATATATATATATATATATATATATATATATATATATATATATATATATATATATATATATATATATATATGGTTTGATCGAGTAAGTAATGTAAGGGTGAGAGAGATGTGTGGAAATAAAAAGAGTGTGGTTGAGAGAGCAGAGGAGGGTGTTTTGAAGTGGTTTTGGTCACATGGAGAGAATGAGTGGGGAAAGATTGACCAAGAGGATATATCTGTCAGAGGTGGAGGGAAACGAGGAGAGGTGGGAGACCAAATTTTAGGTGGGAGGATGGAGTGAAAAAGATTTTGAGTGGTCAGGGCCTGAACATGCAGGAGGGTGAAAGGTATGCAAGGAATAGAGTGAATTGGAACGATGTGGTATACCGGGGTCCACGTGCTGTCAATGGATTGAACCAGGGCATGTGAAGCGTCTGGGGTAAACCATGCAAAGTGTGTGGGGCCTGGATGTGGAAAGGGAGCTGTGGTTTCGGTGCATTATTACATGACAGCTAGAGACTGAGTGTGAACGAATGGGGCCTTTGGTGTTTTTCCTAGCGCTACCTCGCACACATGAAGGGGAGGGGGTTGTTATTCCATGTGTGGCGAGGTGGCGATGGGAACAAATAGAGGCAGACAGTATGAATTATGTACATGTGTATATATGTATATGTCTGTGTGTGTATATATATGTGTACATTGAGATGTATAGGTATGTATATTGTGCGTGTGTGGACATGTATGTATATACATGTGTATGTGGGCGGGTTGGGCCATTCTTTCGTCTGTTTCCTTGCGCTACCTCGCAAACGCGGGAGACAGCGACAAAGCAAAATAAATAAAATAAATAATATATATATATATATATATATATATATATATATATATATATATATATAAATGTATATAGCCTAGTCAAAAAAGATTTAGATCTAGAAAAGTAGTGCCCTAGAAAGAACTAGAGCTGCCGCCGCTGTTGGATCCCTTTCCGTTGGCGGCAGAATCACACTCATCCCCGAAGAATTCTCGCACCCCATGACGCTGGTACTAAGGACAGTATTCTGACTTTCCTGATCCATATTGGAAAGAGAATTACAACAGAAAGAAAGGGTTAGAATAGCGTTCCAGAGGGTTAGGAAAGTGTATGATGCGTAGAGCGAAAAGATATCAAGTCTAGCCCAATATTCTAAGCTGGGTGGATTAAGATCCGGTTCATACGGTCGAAGCAAACACTATATTGTTTGTGGTAGGCAGAGCTTTAACCTGTGAGTTACACAGGTGACCACAACTAATGTGGCAATGTCGTAGGTGCCTCCCTGGCTGTGAACGGCTGCCTCCCAGCGAAGCCCTGGGAGGCAGACCTGCTGCCTCCCCTCTCTGTATAGGCCTGCCTGGTACCCCGAGGGTATCGCGCCATCGAACGGTCCAACTGGGCGTCAGAGACGTTCCGAGATAAAGTGTGAACATCACAGGTCTCGAAGTCACTAAACGATCCTATTTCTGAAAAGTTTCGAAGGAAACGGTACAGGGCTGAGCTCTTTTAACTCCTACTTGATGATGCGCACGATTGGCGTGTGCGCATCCCAGTGTGAGTGGCCTCCCCCGACGGTACTCGAGTAGAGGGGCAGACGTTTGGCACCAGACTGGAGGCGGAGTAAGATCGCTCAGTTATTATGGGTCATTCCATCGTCAATGTGATAAATGAGTCGGTAGATGTGGCCAGCATTAACAGTAACAAAGTCATACAGAAATGATGAAAGTTAATGAAAATGTCGTTGGACTACGAGCTTTATATTTAATTACGGTTATGGTAAGAATCAGGTAGTGACGTAAGTACCAGGTTGGTAGATTTTATTCTTGTGAATCAGTAGGGATAGGAGGCTTCAAACCCCCTTTTTTTGAATGTTTATTGACTGATAAACAACTTTTTTCTTCAGTAGAAAATTATTCATTGTGCAGACCCTTAAATAAGTCAGCATTTACATATAAATTGCACTGAATGCTATTAATACGATATTTTACACTCATAAAACGAATTTTGTTTTAGCGAGCTACTGTATAATGCCTATGCAGTTCATCACCTTAGTCCTGAAATTGCTTCCTGTGGTTGAGACGATAATTCACCCATCTATATTTTTTTTCTCCGAGATACCTAGGAAAGATATGTAACGGAAGACCTAATGGTCTTTGCCGACGTTATCTACTGGAGGACAGTGCACGAGAAAGACAGATTGCTGAAGACCTGATGGTCTGTGACGAGGTTATATGCAGGAGGACAGTAATGGTATCCTAAGTTCTTAATCCATATAGAAAGAGGCGAGAAGCGAGATGGCAAAGCGAGAACGAGATATGGGGAAGCCAGGTAACAGACCAGATGGTCTGTGACGAGTTTATCTGCTGGTGGACAGTAATAGCATCCTTGGCAACTAAATTTTAATAGATGGAAACACGATAGCAAAGCATAAGGTTTGAATAGATCCGAGAGGTGCGCGGTAGGCTATAGATTGACTGAGGGTATGGTCTAATCAATGAATAGACGAGCTCATAGATAGACGGACATACAGATAAAAGCATAGATTGGCGGATATGTATATGGCTAGATTATCTAGATTGCTAGAGGGATGAACACCGTATGTACATAATGCACATACTTTATGTATAAATGATGTTATGAGGATTGTATTATTTCGTGTATCGTTAAAACATGCTAGAAATGAACGTGAATATACTGTTATACTATTTCTAATGTGATTGTTCAATCTTCATTGGGAAGTTCAGGTTGACCCTTATCTGTTTCTCTCCCATAAAGGCTAAATTTCATCGTAGTTTCTCTCAATATCGTGTTTTCATGGATGATAATGTTATTGTATAGGTACCTGTATGTACGTGGACCTCTACGTTTGTGAGACGTGGTTTGGTGAGTTGGTAGACTATGTGGGCCATGGTTGTATAACTCCCTAGAACGTCTTCGTTAATTAACGTATTGATGATAAGTCCCTCGACCGTCTTGGTGAAGCGAAAGTTGTAAGTCCTTATGTGGTTGTGAAACTTGTTATGAATAAGCAGGTTTTCTGTTTTTGAAATAAGTTGTTATCACGATTATGTTTGCGACTACTTTGTCGTAAGTTCATCTTTTGCTGTGATCTGTTGATATAAATTTGCGTTACTCTTTTTCCTAAAGTGGGTACAGAGTATTTGAGGGTTTCTTGTTTAATAACCGTGAGTTGTAAGTCTTTAGAATTGTTGTGAAACTTGAACTGTGTGACCGTAGGCTGGGTAAAATGTGTGCTATGGTGTCCGTGGACTGAAAATAAAAATGCGTTTTGTGTTATTTACGTTATTTATTGTAATTTTAGTTTATTGATATTTTTTGAGAATGTAGATATGTCATTTCTACTGTATGCCTGTTAGATGTATTTCTCTTTGTATAGAACTGTACGATATTCCACTCTTCAGTATTTTCTGCTCATGGTCATTAAAATATTCAATAAAATGTTAACCTAACCTTGCAGTTCGGAAGGCTAAAAGAATTTCCAGGAATGACATAGTTTATGCCCTTTAGAAATATAAGTCCGTTTATATATATATATATATATATATATATATATATATATATATATATATATATATATATATATATCAAAGGTAGACTATACTAAACTATTTTATGATGCCTACGCGAGGGTGACCTCGCCAGGGATGGAGTTCCATCATCAGCTTGCTGTGACCAAGTTAATAATCACTAATGTCGTGGTAATGTCGACGGTAAGAGCGTTTTTTTATGAAAAAAAAATTGTAATTTGACACTGCCTGAAATTCCAGCTGATTTTTCCATGTGATCACTACCAGCATTTTCTCTTCCTTTTTTAACTGTTTGCTTTCCAAAGCATTGTATTGTATGTTTATAAAGGTGTATCTGATTCATCTGGTATATATGAAGCCCAGGGGTGCAACCATTTACACCTCCCTCACCATTATTAAGATAATGATCCAATATTTTGTCTTTTATAAACGACATCTGTTGCAGTGGAAAGGCATGAAATCTCCCTGCAAAGAATGAGTTTGTCTACGATAGTGTTTTCATAGCCATCAGTTTCTGGGAATACGCCTGCATTAAATTGCTTCATGGTGACCAAAATGGTACGTACAAGAAGAATGCTCCATTGAAGGCAATTTTGGGTCAAAAGTAAAAAGTAGAAGATAAAGAATGAAGAAATTAACCATGAGCTCTGCAAAGATGTCTGACACCTGTCACTCCGGCAGACGGAAAGTAAACATTGCGACTTGTACCTAGTGTAGCTCCCCTTTTTTTTATTTGTTTATTCTAAAGCCATAAGGATCCTTGCATATTTGTTTTCGTCCCTGTCTCACGTTAGGAGAATCCTGGTATTGCCAGTGATGAAACATGAACAATTCATTTGACTGCTTCTTATCAAGCCACTGTTTCAATCTGACCGTGTAGGTGTGTGTGTTTTCTGTCGCGCTGCTTGACAGGATTTCTAATAACTCAAACCTCTGAAGCTTCCTTTTGAATAGTTACTCTTATACTTCATTTCTTAACAGCTAAATTGCATTTTATCTGTAAATCATTTCATCTTGTTCGATAGTATTGGTAGTCTTTATATTTAATGTGCTTGTATGTTTCGTTGCATACGCTGTTTTTCGCTTAGGCAACTCACTTGAATCTTCAAAGGGATACTTTATTACTCACCAGAAACATTTTGTCAGTTTACGGTAGTATGAGAGGTTTCGCAGATTATCTATCAGTCAGTGAATGTTCTCCATGACTTTCCGGGATATTAAGAGATGTGGAAAGGGCGATAGGTAAGAAGAATGTTGTGGTAAAAAGCCTGGAGCAGCCAAGAACATCCCCTTTGTATTGCAGTTGGGGCATAAGAAATGTCACAACAGGAGCACAGCTTGACTCAAGTACTTGAGAGGTAGGCGAACCAGAAATAAATCAATAACCAGTACAGTGTTTGATGTACTTGACAGTATTTTGTCCATAATTTAGATATCAATATTTTTTTCAGGGAAATCCCAGATTCAGAATTTTGGCATTATCTGGCTGCTGATAAATTTTCAACTTTTTTGGCCTCTGCTCATGTCAGATGAGAAAAATGTAACCATTTTCCTTGCCAGACTTAATATTTTGCTTGTCTTTAAGCTCTTGGTTGCATTGAATTCACTAAGAATATTAGCAGCTTCCCAAAAAGACACTTATTCCATTCATAGTCAATTTTAGCTTAGAAAATTTCTGATTTTGGCATTCATCATGCTAGGGGTGATTGTAATGAAATTGCTTCATTTTCGAAGTAATTATTCACCAAAAGGCAGGATACTACCAGGTGTTCATTTTTAATAAGCTTAGCAATAGCATTAAATCCCTTTTTCTTTGACCTTGTTATTAACCCAGGTGCCACACCTCAGGGTTGTCACCTAAATCTGCTTTTACTGCAGCTCCCCTAGTAGTAAAGACACTGTGCTGTCATTTGATATACAGGAAATACCTTAGGTACGCATTAGAGATTTACATGTTCTAGGTCTGTGTGTTGGTGATATTTTTCATTTGCACCTGCCTACTCACTGCAACATAATATATAGGAATTCTGAGGCTTAACTGCACCAGGACCAGATGAGTTTGAAGGCTTTACTTTTCAATTGTAGTAATAACAAGGCAGTCTTTTCTAGGATTCTGCAGATTAAGGAATTGCCCTGAATTTTTTTTTAGAGGCAAAGAAAATCCCTCTTTATTTCTTAAAGAAGTTTAGCATATGATGCAGAGTTACAGACTGTAGCCTGATGAAAAAAGAATGTATGTCTGGCTGTCTGTTTTACATATGCGTTTGTTTTGTATGTTATATCTGTCTACATAATAAACATTATTCTCATAAGAATTGATAACAGGACCTAATTACTTGAACTTGCTTATGATATGTACATATCACTCTCACTTATTTCACAAGATTTTGAGTAGCATTATTTTCTTTTCAGTGTCTCCAGTGATAAAGTTGTCAGCATATGAGGCATTCAGGACAGGTTGAAAGTATTCACTGTTTCCCAGCATAACCTTCAGGACAGGTAGGTGGTACTCTCCTCTGTTCCCCTGCATGTTAGGTCTTCAGGGGACGTAAGTTTTACTTTCCTTCACTCCCCTGCATCTGAGGCCTTTGGGACAAATGCTTTGCTGATGTCTTTTACCACCAATACTTTGTGGGAGTGGGGTTATGATTGGTTGGAGTCTTCTGTGATGTATTATTTGAGGTCTGTATGTGGTGTGGCATTGGAGTGATTGGGTCTAATGCCATGTTGTGTAGGTGAGAGTGGGTTATTTTGCTTGACTATTTTATGGATTAGTTTTTAGAGTTTGGAAACTAAAGGCATGTGATACAGGGGAGTAAAATTAGCAGCAGTTAGGTTGGTTGGAGGGTTTTATGCTTTATTTTCAAACAAACTTTATATAAAAAGGAAATGGAATAACCATGTTGCCAAAATCTGTCAACAGGTGGCAGCATCTTACCTTGTTCAGTTGGTGTTAAATAATTTCTAGAATACTTCTCAGGTACAGTGTTTTATGAGTGAAATATATTCATTTCTCTAAAATGCATTTTAGTAACTCAGTGATTTTTATTCATGCACTCTGGTGGCTCCACTTGCACATTAGGGCAACAACTGTTCCCAGCCTATGTAAATGACTTCAAAGAGTGATTGGGATATACCCGGATACGTTTGAAGACGATGCCAAAATTATGAAAAGTTAGATGGTTACAGGAGTATACAAACCTCCAAAGAGACGTATATCGGCTGGCTTTGGTCATACACATAGGTAGAGAAGTTTGACCTAGCTAATTGTAAGGTGATGAAGATGGGGCAGAATGAAAGGAGACCTAATGGTGACCAACATCGTGCAAGGACAGATTACATACATTAACGAAAGGAAGTGACTTGGGAGTGGACAGTACCAAGTGTATCCTAAGAACATCATATGAGAATGATTATTGAGGAGGTAAAGTATTTACTAGTCAGCAACAGAATTGTCTTCAAGTACATGGACATGAGAGATTCAGAAAAGTTTTTATTGCTTAGAACCAAAATAGAGTATGCAGTACTTGTTTTGTTACCACAGTTGAGAGGACACATTAATCTGCTGGAGTAGGCAGGTAGGGCAACAAAGATTGTACAAGAAGTAAGGGAGCTTAGCTGCAGAAGCTAGTAGCCAAGTGATTACCTAAGTTTGGAAGAGAGGGGACATGATAACAGTCAACATTTTTAGAATGGATCTAATGCATTGATAAGAACAATCTGCAACATTAGTATGATAAGTTCACTGAAAGGTATATAGCAAAAAACTAAGCAAGAATTGGGTTAAAAAAAAGATATGAAGAGAAATTTTTAAAGTAACAGATCTTTGGATACATGGAACAAGCTAAAGGGGAACTGGTAAAAGTAGATAGCTGAAACAGTTTTAAAAATTGCACAATACTAAGAAAATTTAAGAGATGGAGCCCCCTTGAGAATAAAACTCCCTCTCCTTATTGCATAGCAAGAAGTGTAAGAAATGGTAAGATAGTGATGTGGAGACACTGCTAAAGGATTTCTAAATGGTGCTAGATTAGGAGGGCAAATAAAATGAGATGTTGTTACATGAGAACATATATGATTTACCCTCAAGTGAATGACATGTTGAAGGATGCATTACTGAAGTGGTTTGTATGCATATGAAGAGCAAGGATCATGGAAAATGATCAGAGAGTAATAATGGAGGTGAGGTGTGGAAAATGAAGAGTACTGAGAAATAAAGATCATAATGGACAACAAAAGTGAGAGTATTTCATGACAACTTTGAGCCTGAATGATATGGTTGATGGTAAGCAGCATTTGGCCTATAAAGAATACTTTTACATGAACCACCCTGGAGTAATTGTAGAAAGCATTCTGTGCCTAACTTTGTTATTTAAGACATTTTATCAGAGTAAGTGTGATTTGAAAAGTCATTTATCAGTTGTCACATGTGGAAGGTAAATGAGAATTTAATAATACCAGCACAAAAATGGTACTATTAGAATCCTTTATCAAAGTAAATTTGAGGATCATAATAAATTCCGCAATAGAAAAATATATATTTATTAATAGCTTTGAAAACCTTTTCATATTCACACATAATGCTCTCCATTATCAAAAAGTTAATTTTTCAATATTGGTATGAGGCACAGCAGTCCTGTCTGGAGCATTACTGGAGGTTTGAGGATTAAGTGCAAGTCCTCCTCCATGTGGGCCATCAGTATCTTCACCTATATGCTCCCGAAACTTTGAGGATTTGCCAATACCAAGCCTTGGCTTCCCCTTGTTGAGCCCTTCTAGAAGAACACATGCCTTGCACACTGATTGGGAGGATATGTGGCCACAACGTGAACAGGTTGCCTGAGTGGGAAGTTTGACACCCTCTCGTACAGAGAAGCACTCACCTAAGTAGAAAGATGAAACACTTTATAATCAACAGTCCTTTTATTTTGTTTACCTTTCAGCCAAACAGGGAAGCTGAATTAGTTTAGGTAATTTCCTTCTTCAGTTTAATGTGCAAATTGTTATGATTCTGTGGAAAGTGATTATACAAAATGCATTGATAGTTGAAGCCAGTTACAAGTGAAGATACAAATAATAAGTTGACTAACTTGAGAAAAGTACATTTTACAGACATTAAAGCAAATCTATGTACATCAGCATGAAGACTTTCATAATTATCCTACAATGATTTATGCACACTCTCACAACACTTATGATGTCAAAAAACATTCATCTCATTTATACTTTCAGTTCTTATGCATAAATACTCTCTTTGTGTTCATTCATATCTTCAGTTTTTACTCCCATTCTCGCCTCATTCACTGCACTGTATATGATGGGCTATTTGACAATGCATCATGTTGGCTCCACTCAGAACCCAACAACCACAGCACACCTCAAAAACCCTGAAACTACAAAAAAACTCACATTATTCATTCATTGCACCCCTCTTACACTTACATTCCATCACTGGGCCACTAAATCTTGGGTCTCTCCTATGCCTGGTCTCCTTACCTCACTTAAATGATCTCTTCTGTTTCTGTTTCAGTGCTACTGTGGATAGGGATCAATTGGACAGGACAACTGATTAAGTGTGTTTTGTAAATAAATGGTCATACTTTTCTTCCCACATGGTCATCTAGTACTACCTCTTTGTTCTTGCATTATGTTTCATCCTTCTTGTAGTCTTCCACTCTTCATTTCTAGATGCTCATGAAATTCATTTCATCTTATAAAACAGACTATTAACTACTGATGTACTACAGCTTACATGCCAGTGGAGCAATCCATCAACACACTCTTGCAAATAGTGTACGGTAGCATGCTACTCTTTTATATCATTGTTGTACATGTTTTGCTATTTACAGTATAGCTGTAATTTCTACATTTTATATATCCTATGAAATGGGATATTAGTTAGGATAACTAAAATTTTGCAATTTTTGTTCAATATGTATTATTTCATAATAATTTATCTATGTTCTCATTGGCCGTCACCTGTCCAAGGGCTCTGTTTTCTGTGTACTATCTACAACAGCTAGAGGATAGATGTGAGCTAATGAGGCTGTTTCTTTGTCTGTCCCTGGCATTACCTTATTAATGTAGGAAACAGTGAGTAGGAAAAGGTGACTTTTCACTCGCAGTGTAACCTCAGACTACATTTAAACTAATGATATTTAGCTTCCAGGAGCATGATCATTACAAGATTGGAAAATTAACACAATGTTTTTTCAGCTCACCTGAATGGATGATATCGATGATGGATGTTGCCCTGATCTTCTCTAAATCCTTTAGGAAAGCTCGAGCATGACCACGATAAGCATTTGGTGAGTAAATGCATTCAGTTGAGAAATAATCCAGTTTCTTAAAATATGCATACATAACAATTTCTTTCTCATATGTGTACTTGAATGGCTTGGATCTTGGAATTGAACCTTCAGAACTCTGGAAAAATGCAGTGCTAAGTTATTTCAGAAAATGATGGAAGAGTTACTATTTTGCAAATGTTATATTAAAGATGTTCTCCATGCAACAACAATGCTAGTCATTGGTCATGTCAGTAAGAAGCAGCAAAAATTCAAGTATTTCCACTCACACACCAGTGATTACTCACTTTAGATAAAATGTTGCTTTGGGATAACCAAAAAATCACAAAAAAGAGAATACATACAGTTACAATTGCAGTACACCTCTGTAGTCTGGCAATATCACCTCGTAGAATATTCATCAGGACTGTCTCAGCAATGTCATCAGCATTGTGGCCAGTTACAATCTTGTCAACTTTGAGTATAGTGGCTCCTCTATCTAATGCCTGTCTCCTGAACACACCACAGAAGGTACAGTTGCTTTTGCGGCCAGTCTGAGTGGAAATAAACAAAAATATATTTGGTTGTATGCATATTCATGAACGATAATGTAGCCCCCAATGAATATAAAAAAAAAAATTCTCCATATACGATATGTATAGTATTATACATACTTCACACTGTGTGCCTGTCATTTCCTTTCATTAGTCCATCCATCTCTGCTCTTAAGCACTGTAGCTCAGTATTACTATGTATCGTACCAGCAGTTTGGAATTAGGACTAATCTTGGTGGCTCCTAACATGTTATGCTTTTTGGCAAAACTTGATTGGGCATGTGTAAATAACTATACTTAAACTATATAGTGTATGTACAGGATGGGGTATTTATATTTGACAAAGAAAGGTCTGTAAGGCCTAATATGGATGGGGGGCTCTGGTTTTGGTACATTATACATAACAGCTAGAGAGTTTATGTGAGCAAATGAGGTCATTCTTTGCCAGTTCTTGGCACTGCTTCACTAACACAGGAAGTGACAAAAAAGTATGAAAAAATATATTTTTGTAATAAATCAAAACTTAACAAATAATAATACACTTATTTTATAAATATGAAATACAGATATGGGGAATTTTGACAGTCTTAGGTCTCTGTTTTAAAAAACATGTTCTTTCAAGTGCTATCATTCACAACTGATGCGTTCCTTACATTAAACCACTGCATTGTTCATTAATATGCTCAGCATATCTACACCGATAGCAGCTATGGTTTTATTAATCGTGATTCCAAGTAAAACTTTACTTCTGGAACATTTCTTTTAGCCTTTGCCCTTTAATAATCCATGGATATAAAGATTTAATGTGAACCACTCTGAAGTTTGCAGTGGCCATAAAGCATTGTTATCTTATCAAACTGCTGCCGACATGTGTCGCTGAGAAGGATTTTAGCATTTCTTTGTTTGGTTATTACCATAGCAAAAGTCACTCTGCTTGAAGGTACCTGCCATACAAAGCACCAAACTTGCCAGTTCTGGAAGGTATTTCCTCACTCACACGTTATAAGCAAATGTACACCATCTTCCACTGTTATCTCATACATGTCAGACTCTGGATGATGTAATATGCATCATTGGCCAGCAAATCTGTTTAATGTAACAGGTATAAGATAATGAGTTGGCAAGTACCGTAGTATTGTATTAAGGAGTCAACACAAAACTGTTTGAAATACAAAGAGAATGAATCAAAATAATATACCAGGAATCTAAACTTAACCAGTACTTGACCATAGGAAAGAAATACATACTACTGTACCTCTTGCACAATACGATCCATTGTCCAACCATAGAGTTCCTCATATGACACTATCTTCAGTGGAATTCCATACTGTTGTTCATTACGCTTCACTGTCTCTAAACTGTCATCCCGATAGCCTGCATGAATAAACAGGTTGAGTACAAATGTTTCAGATTTTCATCAACATTTTGTTGTAGACAGAATGTTCCCCAGGCTGTACAAGTATATTGGCCCTATTGTTACCATAATCACATGAACCCCAATAGCTAGTAACTGACATGCTCTGTAAATATCTAAAAAAAATAACAGAGCCTACTGATGCATGGCACTGACTTTTTATATGTCTTTGCTTTCCATTATGAACTACATTTACTGTTGGTCCCCTTTAAATTTTTCATTCATACTTTCCCTTTCATGTTCCTTTCTCTAGCATAGTCCCATGCCATGTCAGGGATAAGTTTCATCTACTGCACAGTTACAGTTAAGTGGACTTAGCTTTCTTCCATTTACATCAGATAAAGTTGACGTTTTCATAATGCTTGTTAGTATGACAGATATGTTACTATGTTTACTGGACATCTTAAAATATTCACATGTAAAGGAGAGATGAAACTGTCTTGTTAATTCATTTAAATCACTCCCATCATCAACATGATTTACTTAAAAAGAAAAAAATGTTTGAGGCTTGCTTTAACATATGATTGAAATTAAAATTTTGCCTATGGGATCTATATTAAACTTTAAACTGTTGCTTGCCCCATGTGAGTCCACCAATGAAGCTGTGAAATACCTCATGTAAGATCAGATTTTCATGCAATTTTTTTTAAACCATGTCTAGCTTAGCATTCATAAATTACATTATAAGTCTCACTAGGCCTCCCTCCATTACCCACACAAACCACCAGTGATTCATGCCCCTATGGTAATTTTTATATGTAAATTGAAAAACAGGCTAAAATAAGATAGAATAAATCAGTACTGAAATCAAAATAGTGTAGACAATAGAAAGGAGATAGAACAAGTGATTATATTCACCTCTAGTTTTCACTATTTCACTCACTCTTCCCTTGCTACACACCAGCTACCACCACTCCTCGTCTACTCTGCACTGAGGCACTTCAACATCCTCGTCTACTCTGCACTGAGGCACTTCAACATGGCTTAACAAAGGTAGATTCATTACTTTTTTTTTTTTCATTTTTCTGTATTTTCAGTGCAAACTTTAAATTTTATATAACTATATGTTTTCAAGGGTTTCTATTTTTTCTTTATACATACAGCAGAATGCAGTCAAAGAGTTAAGGTGGCTTATGTGTTGAACTTTATCTTGATTTTAGACATTATATAAAGGTATACAGATGGATGTCAAAATGATCATTATTATATATAATAAATGTTTGACTTTTTATTGGTGTTTACTGGATGAATGATATGCTTGCTTCTCTAAAAATCATCTTTTATTTCAGCTGTAATTAAATGTGATTTCAATCAGAGTGTCATTGTATTACATATAATTTAAGATGACCAAAATTTTAAGAATTCTAATTAATCCCTGGACTGACTTTTTAAAAATGAGAATAATTATGTACCAAATTTTTCTCCATAATCCGAAAGGAATATATCTGAGAATTAAGTGTAAGGCTTACCAGTAATTCCTTCATCAACCGAGAGAAGTACCAACTTCAGACCATAGTTATATCGATCATTTAGTAACTTCATAATGTGTGCTAATACAGTTGAGTCTTTCCCACCTGTGAAGAATATGATAATATTGAAAAATACACCAAGGAGAAAGGCAGTGAACATAATGAAATAATTTACTAACAAAAGAAAAGTTGTATGAAATTAGCACATCGACAAAAAATTACATATTTGAAAAGAGAAAAATATGAAAAGATTCTTCTTTAAGCAGTGAGATACCTTCCATTCATTCATTCATTCATTAACCCCTAAGTGCTGTGGATGTATATATATATTCTGTAGGTAAAGTGCTAAGGACATAATTATTATAGTATCATTATTATTATTATTATTAGTAGTAGTATTAGTTGTAGTAATAGAAGTAGTAGGAGTATTATCATCAATGATCATTATTATTATTTTATTATTATTATTATTATTATTATTATTATTATTATCATTACTATTATTATTATTATTATGCTTAGGTTCCTAATTCAAACCATTTGCCACTCGCAACTTGTCTGCAGAAAAACTCAAGCCTTTCATTTACCCATAAATCATTAGTTGTTGCACATTTCCAAGTGGATCCCACCCTGTTTTTCCACTTAGTGCATGCTTGGTGTAAATGGTGGTGGCGTGCCAAGTTTTAAATGCCTAACATTTCACCAAGATTTTAATGTTTGTGGCACACTGGGTTTCAATGGCTTTGGTTGTAAGATTTCAGATTTTGCTAATTTTGCCCTTCCCTGAAAAACAATTGTTTACCTTGGCCAGCCAAAAACATTAATGCCTTGAATACCTAAACCTCTCTGTTAACACTGCCTTTGGTGTACAATATTGAGTAAAAGAAAAATATTGCTCAGAAACTTTACCTGATGCTGCAATGGCAACATAATTGCCTGGAGTAAAGAGCTTCGCTGTAGTAATTGTATGATGTACCTCCTCTTCGAAGGCCCAGAAAAAGCATTCCTTGCAAAGTGCATCTCCTGTTTTCGGTCGCTGCCACATGTGGGATAAATCAAGTATTAAAGAGTGTTATTTATTTAAATAGTACAGGATATTATTTTGTAACACAGCGTACTGACTCCACAAAACTTTCTTTGCAGGAATGCAGGAATTTTTCTGTTGAACATCCATGGTGACACTCATGTCATATATGCAAAGCCTCCTCCACACATTATATTTCAGACATTTCTTCTGCTCGTCATGAAACACTCACATTTGTCTACATACACTACAAATATTTTGAAAATATCTCTGTAAAGTAGACTTGAATAGTAGCTCACAGAAAGAAGCAAAACAGAGGTAGAAGACTCACTGATTTCAAAATACTAAAGGATTTTAAGTTTGTGAAGGTATATGTGGATTTACTTGTATATCTCATAGGACTGAAACCCTGTAATAATTTTGGTGACTTGAAAGCCTTTTTAATGTTTATGTATTTTCAGAGGCTTAAGAGCCCTTTGACATTATTGTGAATGTTGTTTTTCACTTTAGGGGCCAACATGGCACAGGCCAAAAATATGTTACAATTATAGCCATCTCAGGGGAAAAAGAAAAAAAAAGAGGAAAAGGATTGTAAAAAAATGATTATTTGCAACCCTCATATGTTTGGAGGCTAGGTAATTATATGTGGAAAGATTATGGGAAGAGGGAAGATAAATCCACATTTTGCTCTTAAAGGAGAATAGGTGTCAAAACATTCAACTAAAGGCAAACAAAGCTTTATTCTCATATACTTAAATGGCGGGCTTGCCTCTAATATTCTGTGATACCATTGTAAATGATATCATTTATTGGTAGTGGCTATAAATAACATAATTAATTATTGCACACTATATTTCATCATGGTGACTTTCTAATGTACTGATTTGTGATATACTAATATACTGATTTGTGATATACAAAATAGTGCCCAGACCCAAGATATATGGTGAAACGAGAGAAATGTCAAGAAGATATACCCATGAAACCCTAATACAAAATAGTGATGCAGTGAATTCATATGCATCTTATGCTGAGCACCTCATTAAAGTGGTTTAGGAGACAGTTGGAACTCAATTAAATTTTTTTTTTTTTTTTTTTTTTTTTTATACTTTGCCGCTGTCTCCCGCGTTTGCGAGGTAGCGCAAGGAAACAGACGAAAGAAATGGCCCAACCCCCCCCCATACACATGTACATACACATGTCCACACACGCAAATATACATACCTACACAGCTTTCCATGGTCCACCCCAGACGCCTCACATGCCTTGATTCACTCCACTGACAGCACGTCAACCCCTGTATACCACATCGCTCCAATTCACTCTATTCCTTGCCCTCCTTACACCCTCCTGCATGTTCAGGCCCCGATCACACAAAATCTTTTTCACTCCATCTTTCCACCTCCAATTTGGTCTCCCTCTTCTCCTCGTTCCCTCCACCTCCGACACATATATCCTCTTGGTCAATCTTTCCTCACTCATTCTCTCCATGTGCCCAAACCATTTCAAAACACCCTCTTCTGCTCTCTCAACCACGCTCTTTTTATTTCCACACATCTCTCTTACCCTTACGTTACTCACTCGATCAAACCACCTCACACCACACATTGTCCTCAAACATCTCATTTCCAGCACATCCATCCTCCTGCGCACAACTCTATCCATAGCCCACGCCTCGCAACCATACAACATTGTTGGAACCACTATTCCTTCAAACATACCCATTTTTGCTTTCCGAGATAATGTTCTCGACTTCCACACATTTTTCAAGGCTCCCAAAATTTTCGCCCCCTCCCCCACCCTATGATCCACTTCCGCTTCCATGGTTCCATCCGCTGACAGATCCACTCCCAGATATCTAAAACACTTCACTTCCTCCAGTTTTTCTCCATTCAAACTCACCTCCCAATTGACTTGACCCTCAACCCTACTGTACCTAATAACCTTGCTCTTATTCACATTTACTCTTAACTTTCTTCTTCCACACACTTTACCAAACTCAGTCACCAGCTTCTGCAGTTTCTCACATGAATCAGCCACCAGGCAATAAAAGCAATGTTTTCACAGTGAAAGCACTTACCTTCAATACAGCATTTCTCTGGCAGCCAGTGTTGCATTTTATGGGCATTTTTCCTGTCCAAGCTGTAAAAAAAGTTGCTGAATAATAAATTCATGTAGTATTACAAATACGGATAACAGAAATCCAGTCTGAATATCCATATCCTGAAAACATAAAATTCAAATGCTTATGCATTTAAATTTGGGACATTACTACAGTACTCCATAATATTTTCATTTATTTTTCCATTGTTCTATCCATATACATTAATAGCATCTAAAAAGTATCAAATTCTCAGCACTTTATCCACTTCCAAACTTCACCACAGTCTACTATTTAGAGCCATCTAAGACTATTGGATAAATGAGTAAATGTTTTTAGAATGTAATAACATGGTACAGTTATTTATTTCAGTATATTTTTATATTACAGAAAATTCATGTTAAAAACTGGAAATTATAAGAAAATCACTTTATGATTTGAAATATGAACTCTGCATGTCCCCAGATTTAGACTGGAGCTCTTCTACATAGAATCTGTGATGTAAAGTTATACCTCAGAATGAAAAAAACAAAAAACCTAACCCAAGCAGTAGTCATATCAGTATATAATTCTTCTTGCATCCTTCTTTTTTGTGTATGATACTTTATGCTGAAATCTTGATCTTTTCCAGACAAGAACACCACAGCACCTGTGGTCATGGCCGGCTACTTACCTGTTGTGAAGCTTAATAGAAGGGGTTCCTATGGCAGGATAGTAAAGGTAAGTGTCCAGTAAATTTTCATAGGTGAGAGGGCTGTGAAATCAGGGAAATTTTGAGGTTAACGTAAAAGTAGGTAAAACACCTGCAGAAATCAATAAAGTCTAAAAACCACCTAAATGTGCAAAGGTATTAAGATTTGCCATAATTATAAGTATTTTAGTTCAAATAAGTAATAATAATTACTGTTGCCATTGCACATTACATTGTTATTCATGTGCACTGCAATAGAAGCACCCAAAAATTAGACGTAAAGATGAAACCATAACAAACCATATGGTATTGTCCGTTTCAGAGGGAAACTTATGTTTTTCATTCTGTTGATTTCCAAACATATTTCACTAATTTTTACTTAAGCCTCATTAATGCTGATCTTCATCGCCCTCACTACCGTCAACTTATTCATTCATTATTGCAGAATAGGGAAAATGCTCCGCATTGTGCTTCACTCTAATTCTTTAATCCACACAACTCATTACGATGCTAGTGAAAAATAAAGAAAATCATATTGAGCATCTAAACCAGACGACCTAATAGGTAGTAAAATTTCCCATGTTTCAGGCTATGGTCTCCATGCCTAGAAATCCTTTTTCACCAAAAGAAAGGTGTATCATTGTTATAATCAGCAGTAGCATTTACTGAAAGTCTGGTAGGTTTTTTATATTGAGAATTTATGGCATGAAATGAATTGGCTGTTAACAGTTTAAAGCCATTAAGCAAGAATACATGAGTTTAAGCATTATAATTCAGATATTAATACCACAATCATTATCTTTCCCTTTACTGGTGTATCCTTCCTTGTGTGAGCACAATACAACGGATTTGTCAAAACGGGTCTGCCTATTATCTTTGCTTACCGTATGCAGTGCACCTAGAAGTATCTCACTATGTTACTTATAATCATTCCTTCATCGCAACAAGGCTATATATTAAATAAGATGCACTTCACGTTTTCACTACCTGTTCCTCTAGTCTTAAAATAAGAGTATCCAGAACTTAAACATATCGTTCCTTCATCGCAACAAGGCTATATATTAAATAAGATGCACTTCACGTTTTCACTGCCTGTTCTTCTAGTCTTAAAATAAGAGTATCCAGAACTTAAACATATCGTAAAGGATTAAATATTTACCTCAGAACTTGTACCGTCAGTTCTCTGTATGCTGTAAACCACCAACCATATGATGCAACGTGAGATGAGATCTACCAATTCTTACTGTAATCTTGTTTTTACGTTGAGAAAGAAATACATATTAACTTTTGAGGTACACGTAGGGCTTTTCGGGCTATATTAACCTTTGCTTTGCAACAAAGTCATCAATTTTTATAATATATAATGCGTAAGGTATGTTTGTTTACCATGTGTTCTTAACCTGCGGATTTGACTGGATTACTTTTGACGTCATGGATTCAATGCTGCAACCAGGCTTGCATGCCCACAAAAAAGTTTCATATATATATATATATATATATATATATATATATATATATATATATATATATATATATATATATATAGTCAATCTCGTAATGAGAAAAATTACTAGAATAATCGTACATAAAAGAGAACTTTTCCCAGATTTTGTTTCTGATTTAATTAGACTGGACCATTATGATTATTAATCCCAATGTGCTCTATATATCATTTTGATTTTATTATTGTATGTACAGCACTCTAGATATGCCACCATAATATTGAACTTACAATTGAATTTGATCATCTGGCTTTGTATTGCTGAAAAAGGCATATATGTGATGTATTTTGCAGTTCTACTTTCTAATTGACATAGCATTTTTTTTTTAAGTATTTTTAACGCAAAATGATGTACAAGATTTGCCCACAATACACATTCTGAATCGTGTTTGTACAGCATAGCTGCTGTTAGTTTGGCAGGTGTGAATTGTATTTTCTTAATCAGTAACTTATGTCCAACTTATTTGATTATCATTTTCTAAGTTAATATAGTTTTTTGACGGAATGATAATTTGATTTTGAAGACGAAGCCCTGCAAAAGGCACGTTGTCATATATTTTTTTTCCATACAGAAATGTATTTGTGATACAATGATGGAGTTTTGCATTATAGTATCAACTGCGTGAAAATGTTATTATAACTTGTTTTTATTGGGAAAGATCATGACTGGTAGTAACCTGTATTATAGACCTCAAGATACCAACAAGGAGAAACTTCCAGAACGAAGAGGTAATTTGTAAATCGAAAAAAATTCTTCCTCGAACCATTTAACTGACATGACAGCGATGTTCTTTTGTTTGATTTTGACAGACAAATGTAAACATTCATAAACGCATCGCAGGGAAAGAAAACGAAACCAGGATTGGTAAGCCCAACCCCGTAACACTCGATACGCGAACTGGCAACTCGAGAACGATGTCCCCCCGCGCCTAAATAAGGAATAGTTGCACCACGATCACGGGGCCTTGTGTTTAATGGGGTCATGTATGGTCCTTGAGTTACCTTGAACACCTGAAGATGGCGTTCAAGATTTCCCCGTGTTAGCGAGGTAGCGCAGGAACAAAAGCCTCATTCGCTCACGTCCATAAATAGATATATATATATATATATATATATATATATATATATATATATATATATATATATATATATATATATACATACATATATATGTGTATGTGTGTGTTTAATTATAAGTAGTTACAGAGCCGGTATTTCAAACATAGAACCCATACTCAGTGGCCATTTGTTTATGAAGAAGGATCACCGCAGTAGGTCACCTACCTTTGGCATATGTTGTGGAATTGTTCATTTTTCACATCTTTGTAGAGTTTGAGAAATGCAGCGGTGTTTTCACTAGACAGTGCTTCTTAATGTTGGTGTGTGATTGATATTGGTGCGTTACGTGGCGAGTTTTATATTGATTTTGCTCCCAAGGAGATTTCCACTCGTTAGACCTGCCCCGTAGCCAGAGTTCTGACATAGACTTAGTCATCTTCGCAATACTCACATATTATGCTATTTCTTTAGATTTTCTGAATGTCCGTTCCTCTGTTACCATGGAGGCAAATTTCCGAAGACGTTTTCAGTAATACTACCTTTGTTTAAGATTAACTTATGACCTCAAGTTGCATATTTTTTTTTATTAAAGAATCTGATTATCAGCAGAGTACAGGATGTTCAGCATATCTTCTTAAGTCAGCAATTCCGTGGTCAGTACGAGGATATCTCTATACTTAGCTCTCCTGTTCCTCTGAGTCTTCCACCACTCTTATCACATATTATTGGGCATTCTTTCTCTCTCACTGGAACTGATTATTTATTTACGGGAGAACATGAACCCAGCGATGCACACTTTACCCCAGGTCGAACATAAAGTCACAAATATTATCTCATGATTTCGTGCAGTTATAAAGGGGCAATATTCTTTTTTTTTATGCCAAATACAGTTGACATCCCTGGCAAAACCATGTATCATGTATCACAGAATACCCTCTATTCTCTATGCCATTTGTTTGAATATCATTGATAGCAGTTAGCAGGTAGCACTATATATATATATAGAGAGAGAGAGAGAGAGAGAGAGAAATTATATGGAAGTGTCTGGCAACGAGGGTGTTATAGAGGGCACCAGGCCGGAGTGGGAGGTCTGGGTTCACACCTCAGTGTAGACCGCACCGACACCACTGCATTACAATCATCGTCGACGTTGTGAGTGATACTCTTTTTCGGGAATAATGGCTGCTAATTTTAAAGTACTGTCGGAAGACCCCCAGTTCCAAGCCGAGCTGACCCAAGCAGGAGGCAAGCTGGTTGTTGCGGATTTTACATCGGCAAGGTGGGACATTTTTTCTGTTATTGGTAAACTTTGAGTGGATGACAACCACGGGACACACACAAGTCATGGTATGTGTCCTGGGTAGAAGAGTGTTCTACAAACTTGTTAGAAAGTTGAATGTGAGCAGATCATGAGATGGAAACCATACAGATTTTTCTCCAAGACTGTCTGTGAAGCATGAAAGTCATGTTAAACCTCCACAGACTTGGAATGTTGTTATTCCACCTAATCTGGCGAGAGCGAAACAGGTTTTCTTCCATTCTGTATTGGATCTCCAGAGGCCCAGAGACCTTTGCCACCTAATCTTTTTTATCATGTATGGCGTGTGTTGAAAGAGTAGCCCGTCACTCCTCACTAACCTGTGGTGTTTTAGAATGGATGACCCAGAGTGCCCTATGGACGGGCAGTAATGTGGAAGGATTTTGGGAAGGTAATCATTTAGCCACACAGTGTAATAGAATACTTAAGTGAGTAGTTTTGTTTTGTGTTGGGATTTTAGTGTTGAGATAGTAGACTGAAACCTGGTAGAATGTGATTTAGGTCATAGTATTTTTTGATGTCAAGGCAATAGTGGTGAGGGTTGTGAAGATCAGGGAGACTTTGGGGTTCAGTAATGTAACTGGGGAAAATGATAGATGGGTTAAAGGTCAGCTTGCCCTTCTGTCGTAAGTTGCTTTGGATATTGAGTAATTTTTTTTTTTCCAGTCTGCTGTAAGTTTATTTTTGATGCATACCAGGCTAGCTCATAAAAAGTAAATGCATATTCTTATTTCAGTGCGGACTTATAATATATGTAGGGTAAAAAGCAACAGTGGAAGAGCACGAATGTAAGTATTGAACTAGATATAGAATAGAATTTTTTATTCATTAAAAACTAATATTAGAGTGCTAGAAACTGCCACTAGCTCAGTGTAGAAGAACTACAGTACAGTTTTTGAAGGATATTTTAAGAGCGGCAGATCATGATTCAGGAAATTGCATTTTTCTAAATGTTATAAAAAGTGACAGTAACAAGGGTTATGTACATTGGGGGAAATGTGTGGTTGAATGATGATTGTGATTATTTACCTTGGAACCGTTTTCCAAGAAAGAGTCTTAGTGTTACCCAGGACCTCTTTCCAGATTTTCATGCAGTCCAAAGTTGCCCTACTTCCTAGATCAGGGATAAGTTCTTTGACAAGACTGCATTTCCAGTAATACAGCCTCATCAAAGGTGACTTTTCCTTTGCAATGTAACCTCATGCAGGCAAACTCCAGTAACTTTGGTTGATTAATACAGAAAGTATCACATTTGTAAAAAGGTAATGGAACTTACTAAAAACGTCACCTAGCTTCCTTAGCTGTCAATATCTATCTTATATGTTGAATATTATAGGAAAAGTATACCACTCACACCTATGATTGAGCATTGTGCGACTACCAACAACTATGGCAGACCAAGTGTCCAGTCATGTCACCACCATTCCATGTGATCCCCAGCAGGTGGCCTTTTCTCCCTCATTATTTTTCCTATCTCTCCTTTCCTTCCTCCTTTATTTTTCCTTTTAAGCCAAAAAGCTAACAAAATTTGTTGATAAGTTGTTAATAATTGTATTTCTTTCCCTTCATCTTGTTTGCCTGCCGTTATCCACTCTAGCAATGTAGCGATAGAAACAGATGAAGAAAAGGCCTTACATTGCTTACATCCATTCTCTTGCTGGCTTTTATAATGCATAAAAAACACGTATCCCTTTCACGACCAGACCTCACAGATGTTTCCTTGTGTTTCCGTGGCTGCTTCATGCCTTCTGGTTCGGTTCATTGGCAGTCCTTTTTATTCTTCTCCTAGGTGTGGGCCATGCCAGCGGATAGCCCCTTTTTTTGAAGAAATGGCAACCAAATTTCCAAATGCTTTGTTCCTCAAGATTGATGTTGATCAGTGTTCCTCATCTGCTGCTTCTCAGGGTGTGTCATCTGCTCCTACATTTATCTTCTACAGAAATAAGGTCAGTTCCCGAAGCATTTATTTAATATTTGTTTCAGAATATGATATTGTATACACTCAGAGAAGGTATTACTAGACCCTTCCTGTTTGTGGTAACCCTGTGAGTGAAGTCAGTTTTGGAGAGATTTTATTATTGAAGTGCAATCTCTTCATAACCCTGTTACTCCAGTGGAGTGTGAGTGGATGTGGCCTTTCTTTGTCTGCATTACTTTGCTGTTGTGGGAAATTGGCAATTAAATGTGAAAGAAAAGAAAAGAATAATAAGTCATTGAAGATCCTTATTTATGTAGCATGAGAGGAAACAAATTTGTACCCGTATGTGCAAAGAGACCAAGAAGAAATGTATGATACGAGTAGGAAAGAATAAATAGATAAAATAAGTATTTTTTAATTTTTATTTTGCTTTGTCGCTGTCTCCCGCGTTTGCGAGGTAGCGCAAGGAAACAGACGAAAGAAATGGCCCAACCCACCCCCATACACATGTATATATATACATGTCCACACACGCAGATATACATACCTATACATCTCAATGTACACATATATATACACACACAGACATATACATATATACAGATGCACACAATTCATACTGTCTGCCTTCATTCATTCCCATCACCACCTCGCCACACATGGAATAACATCCCCCTCCCCCCTCGTGTGCGAGGTAGCGCTAGGAAAAGACAACAAAGGCCCCATTCATTCACACTCAGTCTCCAGCTGTCATGTAATAATGCCCAAAACCACAGCTCCCTTTCCACATCCAGGCCCCACAGAACTTTCCATGGTTTACCCCAGACGCTCCAATCCATTGACAGCACATCGACCCCGGTATACCACATCGATCCAATTCACTCTATCCCTTGCCCGCCTTTCACCCTCCTGCATGTTCAGGCCCCGATCACTCAAAATCTTTTTCACTCCATCTTTCCACCTCCAATTTAGTCTCCCACTTCTCGTTCCCTCCGCTTCAGACACATATATCCTCATGGTTAATCTTTCCTCACTCATTCTCTCCATGTGCCCAAACCATTTCAAAACACCCTCTTCTCTCTCAACCACGCTCTTTTTATTTCCGCACATCCCTCTTACCCTATTATTACTTACTCGATCAAACCACCTCACACCACATATTGTCCTCAAACCTCATTTCCAGCACATCCACCCTCCTGCGCACAACTCTATCCATAGCCCGTGCCTCCCAACCATACAACATTGTTGGAACCACTATTCCTTCAAACATACCCATTTTTGCTTTAGGAGATAATGTTCTCGACTTCCGCACATTCTTCAAGCCTCCCAGGATTTTCGCCCCCTCCCCCACCCTATGATTCACTTCCGCTGCCAAATCCACTCCCAGATATCTAAAACACTTTACTTCCTCCAGTTTTTCTCCATTCAAACTCACCTCCCAATTGACTTGACCCTCAACCCTACTGTACCTAATAACCTTGCTCTTATTCACATTTACTCTTAACTTTCTTCTTTCACACACTTTACCAAACTCAGTCACCAGCTTCTGCAGTTTCTCACATGAATCAGTAGGTAGATAAATAGGTAAATACACATGAATAAACCTTTTATGTAGAATATTTTTCTTATTACATGACAGCTAGAGACTGAGTGTGAATGAATGGGGCCTTTGTTGGCTTTTCCTTGCGCTACCTCGCTTACATGTGGCGGGGTGACGATGGGAATAAATAAAGGCAGACTATGAATTATGTACATGTGTATATATGTATATGTCTGTGTGTGTATATATATGTGTACATTGAGATGTATAGGTATGTATATTTACGTGTGTGGGTGTGTATGTATATACATGTGTATGTGGGTGGGTTGGGCCATTCTTTCGTCTGTTTCCTTGCGCTACCTCGCTAACACGGGAGACAGCGACAAAGCAAAATGATAAAATAAAAAAAAGAATTCTGAAGTTTGTGGTTTTTAGATTCAGCTGCTAGTGATTTGAAATCTAGTTATAGGCAGATATATTTTAGGGAATATCAGATACTTTGATCAGTATTTCTGAACTTCATAAATGCTTGGCAGATTGCAGAATTAGGTAACACAAGCCACAGTTTGCAGTTTTATAACCTGTTTTACTGTAATCTGTAAAAGGCAGTACCATGTGTGAATATATTAAGTATGAAAATATTAGTTGCATCCTTTAGGTTTCTTTAAGCTCTTTCTTACCTTTTCACAATTTCCTAATTTAGTGAGGAAGCACCAGCAACAGAGCACTGAGCCTTACTTGGCTCCTTTTGAAAAGAAGTAATACAGGAGGGAAGGATTTCTTCCCCCCATCTTGCTTCTCTGCTATCTGTTTTACAGTGCACAGATGTATGGATGGTATTTCCCCTCCCCATCCGATTGGAATAGAAGGATTTTAAGAATTTTTGGATTTTATACATACACTTAGAATCTTGTGTATGAGAAAAGTAGTTTAATGTATTTCTGAAATAAAGCAGTACCTTTTCATGTGTGGTAATTGAATGATTAGTTTTTTTTTTGTAGTTTTCAAGAGGATGCCTAGAAACTTGAAACAATCATAGAATTCTATTGCATCACAGTCCTATGGAAGGAAGAATTATGGTAGCATAATTTTGAGATTTTTTTAGGGGTAAGGAAGCCAGCATATTATTTGTGTTATGAAGCATTAAGACAGAAGAAGTAGATGAAAGGGTTTTACATAAGAAAAACTAATTGGTTAAGGAATAGCATGGCAACATAGATCTCAATTCACATAGAATAAATATGATTTTCCTCTTATCATATCATTTTTTCAGACAAAGCTTGACACCTTAAAAGGGGCAGATCCTGAAGCTCTGGAGGCACGAATCCGTCAGCATTATGGTGATGGAGACACTGAGGAAGTTGAAGACTGTGGTGTGCCAGGACATGTAAGTTAGATCTGTAATTTGTGTAATAGTTATACTCTGATTTTATGGCCTCATCTTCAGTTAAGCTCGACAAAGTATAATCAACGTTGTAATATTTGGTTTTATTATGCTTCCATAAACACAAAACTCCCCGCTCAGTATTTTATTTTGACTGTTTCATTAGGTTGAGTATGGGAATGATATTGTGTGTTGTGACATATTCATAATTACTCAGTTTGCAGTGGGTACTAAAGGTCAAATGAGGGCTAAGCAAACAGTTTGTCAGGTGATGATCTGCCCATTCTTGTAGGCAAGGTGAGCTCCAACAAATGTTCATGGTAGTGCTTTATGGCAGGGGGTACAAATGTAACTTTGATCAGAATTTTGAAGCAGGCAAAGTTTTTGTAAAAGAGAATATTCTAGTTTTTTTCCTTAGGTTACTGGACTGCTTGGTCATATATGGGTAATAATACCATGTATGCACTAGTTGTAAAGTTTGTGCACTTGTCAGTGTTTGAACTATTCTTGTTAGATTGTTATATCTTAAACTGCTGCACTCAAATATGAGAACACAAACCACCTGTCTCTGTATCCATTCCTTTAGGTTACCAATTTTTGTGTGCTGGTCAATTTTGTTGCCCTGAAACATTATAACCATTAGGCCCCACCTGATCCACCTCCAGACATCAGGGCTTTACCTTACCCTCCTACCCCAGGTGTCCCATCATTGGGATTCCTGCGGCATTCAGGAAGTCAGCCACATTCGCTGGGCAGATCATAGGTCATAGGGTATGGTGAGGTGGTTTTATCTCTTGAGATGTGTACAGAGTAACTTAGTAAGTATTCACTGTCTTTTGTGTGCAAGTTACATTATGGCACGATGGGTCTTGTGTGTTGAAAGTATGTTTGTAATGTTGGAGAGATGGGTGGTGTCTAGAATTGAAGATGAGAAAAGAATACCTTGTACTTGTCTGGGTAGTTTCGAATATGTGGAAGGGTGATGTTTACAGCTGGGTTAGGAAGGTGGCTGTAAGTGCCTGTCTGTTCATTTCGGTGTGGATGTGTATCGGCATTTGTGTGTGTTTGATGGAGGACGGATGATCTTTTAGTTAAGATTGTTGAAGCATAAAGCAGAGATTAGCTATTTATCTCCACCTGGGGGAGTTGTTTGGTTAAATTGTGGTTTGAATGAGAAGGGATTATTGCTGCAAGAATATGAGATTTGAGGTTCTAGTCACAAGTGACTTTCAGGGGATTTGACTCAAGGCTGAAGTGACCCCAGGGTCAGTCTTTGCAAAATATGTGTATTTGGTACAATCAGTACTTTATATCTTTTATGATATAACAATATTGGAATAAGGTCAAAACTCTTCCCCAGGCATCTCTGTGGACAGTTTGTGCCCGGTCATTTCCCAAGCTAGTCCCCTCTCCCATAGACTGTAGTTTATTAAATGGTAGACTAATAGAGAATGACTTTGGTTTGGCTTGGCTTAGGCTAGGTTAGGTTATATTCATGTTGATATTCCTGGGGGTAAATGCCAGGGGCCTCAAATAGGTGCGGGGTGTATCATAGAACTCTTAGTATAACATCATGTTTTATGAAAGGATTAGGTAAATGTTTTCCTCATTGTTATGCTATCCAATATTAGTGCCAGGTAATTCATTTTTATAGCTAAGGTTGCCTCCAGCATACTACAAACCTTGGAACTCATTTAATTTTTTGTCCTTTGTTACATAACGGCACTTTGCAAATTTACTCCATTATGCATACATCGGTTATTATGTGGTCTTCATTACCAAATGAATGTATTGTTAGGATAGGTTCAGTTACATGTGATATAAATGAGGAAATTATTTACATTTATTTACATATCTTGAAGTCATGGACACTGTTCATAAAAATGTGGGTGTGAACATCATAGGTGCAGGATTGGCAGCCTGGATCTGTTGAAGTAGGAGTGATAATCTTAGTTGAGCATTGTAGACTTATATCTTATGTTGCGAACCTTTGGTCAGTGGGTGGCAGTCAGTCTTGACCTTCAAAACCAATTTCTTGCATTAAATCGTGCAACACATAGGCATCAAAATACACAACTTACTTTACAGTAGTATATATGATTATGGACTGAATGATTAGCTCATGTACTTCGATCTTTTTTTTTTTTCTTTTTTCCAACCTGGCAAGTGTATTGAGGTTTAGGGATGTTATAGTAACTGAAATTGTAATGTGCATGCGTGACCTATCTCTGTATTTCACTTTTTGAGTGTACGCAAGCCTGTCTTTATTTCAGTGTTTAAAGTCCAGCTGCTGGGCATTTTGTAGTTGGTGCATTTTCCTTTTAGCTTTTCGTCAAAGATCTCCCAAGTCCTGATTGCTACATTTTTTCGTTCCAGATTGACTTGATACCAATGATTAACAAGGCTGGTTGTGAATGTCTAAATGAAAGTGATGATCATCCCTTTACTCAGGCTTTGAGCTCTGCTGGTGGTTATCTTGAATCAGATACAGATGAGCAGGTAAACAGAAATTCCATTCTGATGATTTTCAACTTATTGTATTTTACTCTTCTGTATAGCTTTAATGTATATCCAGAATCAATTATTGCCGGTAGTCTGTGCATCACATTTTATGTAATGTTATCATTTACTTCCTTTATCTTACCATTATTGTTTCCTGGGGTTTCAAAAGTTATACAGTATGTGGACCACATTGCAAGTATAAAAGACAAACAGATTTTACCCACCTTTGAAGATATTTTCCCCAGACTGGTGTTGAAATTAAGTTGTTTCGCTTGGCCAGTAATTCTTTTGAATGATTATCAGTTCTGTGTTCATTAGAAATTGACTATTGTAGGATACTTTTTTAAGTTTTAATAAATATCCTTATTTAGTTTGTGGTTTCAGTGCTTTACACATGACAGCTAGAGACTGAGTGTAAACGAATGTGGCCTTTTTGTCTTTTCCTGGCGCTGACTCGCTGAAACGGGGTACCAATGCTGGTTCCTGTGAGGCGGGTTAGGGCCAAGGAAGGACAAAGGCAAGTATGATTATGTACATGTGTATATATGTATATGTTGATGTGTATATTTGTGGACAGGTCATTCTTTGTCTGTTTTCTGCGCTACCTCGCTGATGCAGGAAATGGTGATCAAGTATAATAAGAAAATAATATAGTTTAATGTATTAATTTAGGATATTTTTATGAAAAGTGCAATTCTTAAAGCTAATTGTTATTAACTTTGCAGTTGATATTGTACCTATCGTTCAACCAAGCTGTGAAGTTACATAGTATGAAAATTAAGGGACCGGCTGACAATGGACCAAAGGAAATAAGGCTGTTTATAAATCAACCAAATACCATTGATTTTGATACTGCTGAGAGAGCTATTGCTGTCCAGGAGATAACGTGAGTAAACTTGCTCGTTCGTCTTAAAGGATGAAATGTTCTTTGTAAATTAGTTTTACATTCAAGGCTAAATTGTTTCTACATTGCCGGTTTGTGTAGTGATAGCAGTATTTCACTATTTCTAGGAAAATCTTTTATCATAGGCTTTGTGCTATGATGATTATTGTAGATCATAATTAAGTAAAGGCTAATGAAACAGAACTATGGCTTTTTCTGTTCGAACAGACAAAGTGCAAGGCTCAATAGTGGACCTTAGGTAGTCTAGTTATTTAAAGGAAATTTTTATTCTTCAACAACTTGGAAAATTTTAGAAAATTGAAACAAGGAAATGTGTCAGAATAGTAAGATTTACAGTGAATGATAGACTCGTAAAACAAAGTTATTATGGTGTGAACTCAGAAACACATGATAGATCCTCTGTGATATTGTGGAATTCAGTAGCAACACAGGGCTACAGTATTTATTAGTGCCCTATATCAAAATTTTGTTGTGTTTAAATGCATTTTCTGTCCTAAATCACGTGTTTGGGTGAAATTTGTTTAGATTCATTTTCTGTCCTAAGTCACTTGTTTGGGTGAAATTGGTACCATGGTTTGCGAATGCATTTGGTACGTAACATCAGTGTTTCTGTGTTTTGCATCTCAAGCTTTAGGATAGTTCTTATTTAAAATCAGCAGCACAAAGACCAGTTGGAAATTATGGTAGATTTGATTTTAAAGTGGAAATTGACATGATAATGCAGCATGTTTTTCAGATACTTTGTCTTTAAATACAGCATTTAAAAAGGAAAAGAATTATTCATTGTGTGGTCAGTTAAATAATTACAGGTGATTTGATTTTGAGAGATCTCTGCAGTTACTTTTAACATTAGGAAATGGCATAAATTTGGCTATTAAGGAAAACTTGCTCTGGTCAGCATTCTCTTTTGAAAGAAGGTTACAAAAAGCCATGGAGCATGTGGAGGACCCAAGCAAACAACTGTTTCTTCAGCCCTGTGGAATTCAGTTATTTGCTTTAGATGTCTTATTTGGGTTTTGCCTGTAGCAACACTTTTGAAAAGTTTGTTATATTGATGGCTATGGTTCACTTAGAATGAGGCCATTGCTATTAATGTTCTCTCGTTTTCTTTGGTTAATTGTGATGTGCAGTAAGATGTACCTGAATTAGACAGTACCTACAATAACATGGTTGTGTACCAGATTGTAATCATTATCGGAAAAACACACATGCATTTACTTACTTTCAAAGAGATAGTATGAAAACAGTGGTCAGAATTAATGGAACTGTTGTGATGATTGTGTTTGCCTAATCCTTTGTGGTTGGTTGATCCTGTTTGATTACTTTTATGCGAATGCAAAATATCAGTTATATCACTGAGAAGTGTTATCCTCATTACTAGTCATGAAGACAGTATACTTAAAGGAGTGTGGATACAGACTTTAAATAGCTGGGTTGTCATACTGACCTTTCAGTTTTATTTCAATTTGACTACAGGAAAGTTTTCATCATAGTTTACAGTTTTATATTTGAACCAGTTAAGAGATATAGCAGTTGACTGAAATTTACTGGAAAAGGCTGTATTCTTGCTCCAATAATTCTTGATGCAATACTTTTTGACTTGTTGAATTAGCTTTACCACAGCCAAAAACAAGCATATTTCTCATGGATACTTGTTAGTCCACTTCTGTAGCATAGAATCCTGACGTTGAATTTTCTCTTGAACTTTAGTAGGCATGAGTCTTGACAAAATTTTCCATTATAAGAGTGAGTGCTCAAATTACAGAGGTATAAGTTTGTTGAGTATTCCTGGTAAATTATATGGGAGGGTATTGATTGAGAGGGTGAAGGCATGTACAGAGCATCAGATTGGGGAAGAGCAGTGCGGTTTCAGAAGTGGTAGAGGATGTGTGGATCAGGTGTTTGCTTTGAAGAATGTATGTGAGAAATACTTAGAAAAGCAAATGGATTTGTATGTAGCATTTATGGATCTGGAGAAGGCATATGATAGAGTTGATAGAGATGCTCTGTGGAAGGTATTAAGAATATATGGTGTGGGAGGCAAGTTGTTAGAAGCAGTGAAAAGTTTTTATCGAGGATGTAAGGCATGTGTACGTGTAGGAAGAGAGGAAAGTGATTGGTTCTCAGTGAATGTAGGTTTGCGGCAGGGGTGTGTGATGTCTCCATGGTTGTTTAATTTGTTTATGGATGGGGTTGTTAGGGAGGTGAATGCAAGAGTCCTGGAAAGAGGGGCAAGTATGAAGTCTGTTGGGGATGAGAGAGCCTGGGAAGTGAGTCAGTTGTTGTTCGCTGATGATACAGCGCTGGTGGCTGATTCATGTGAGAAACTGCAGAAGCTGGTGACTGAGTTTGGTAAAGTGTGTGGAAGAAGAAAGTTAAGAGTAAATGTGAATAAGAGCAAGGTTATTAGGTACAGTAGGGTTGAGGGTCAAGTCAATTGGGAGGTAAGTTTGAATGGAGAAAAACTGGAGGAAGTGAAGTGTTTTAGATATCTGGGAGTGGATCTGTCAGCGGATGGAACCATGGAAGCGGAAGTGGATCATAGGGTGGGGGAGGGGGCGAAAATTTTGGGAGCCTTGAAAAATGTGTGGAAGTCGAGAACATTATCTCGGAAAGCAAAAATGGGTATGTTTGAAGGAATGGTGGTTCCAACAATGTTGTATGGTTGCGAGGCGTGGGCTATGGATAGAGTTGTGCGCAGGAGGATGGATGTGCTGGAAATGAGATGTTTGAGGACAATGTGTGGTGTGAGGTGGTTTGATCGAGTAAGTAACGTAAGGGTAAGAGAGATGTGTGGAAATAAAAAGAGCGTGGTTGAGAGAGCAGAAGAGGGTGTTTTGAAATGGTTTGGGCACATGGAGAGAATGAGTGAGGAAAGATTGACCAAGAGGATATATGTGTCGGAGGTGGAGGGAACGAGGAGAAGAGGGAGACCAAATTGGAGGTGGAAAGATGGAGTGAAAAAGATTTTGTGTGATCGGGGCCTGAACATGCAGGAGGGTGTAAGGAGGGCAAGGAATAGAGTGAATTGGAGCGATGTGGTATACAGGGGTTGACGTGCTGTCAGTGGAGTGAATCAAGGCATGTGAGGCGTCTGGGGTGGACCATGGAAAGCTGTGTAGGTATGTATACACGTGTGTGGACATGTGTATGTACATGTGTATGGGGGGGGGGGGGGGGGGGTTTGGGCCATTTCTTTCGTCTGTTTCCTTGCGCTACCTCGCAGACGCGGGAGACAGCGACAAAGTATAAAAAAAAAAAAAAAAAAAAGCTCCTTGTCAAAAAAGTTGGGAAAATGGTTGATTTCAGAACTCCCTTCCCCATCATCCAATCAGGTGAGATACTTTTATGGGATTTTTGTAAAACATTCCATTTTCATGAATTGTGTAGATTTCATTACCAAAGGTACAGGGTTAGTGTCCTGATTAACATCTGCATTTTTTCTTGATTGTGCCCATTTTCTTGTAGGTGAAGGTATGTGCCTATTTTCTTGTAGGTGAAGGTAGTTCAATTTTGTTCTTGTGTTGTTGTAGGTGACATGACTAACGAGCACTTTGGTGATTTGTTTGATGTAGTAGACAGGGATGTGAGCTTCCAAATGTTGCAGTCTCCTTAAGAAAATGAAAAGGCTACCCTGAGTCATGTGATATGTATGGAAAACTCATGTTCCTCCATGGACAGGCCACAATTCAGTGCAGATTGTTTTGTAAACAAAGATAATACAATGTATGGTCAGCTAAATAAATAGCAAGATACTGTAATTGCACATAGACAAGTGTGTGATTATGGTACTGACTCTGAAGGAGTCTCCGTTGTGCCTTTGACAAAGTTGCTGTTACACTTTGCTGCAACAGCAATATCCAGATATAGGACCCATCAGGAAGGAGTGATGATTGTGATGATGACAGAACAAAAATTCCAAAAGAGGAAATAGGAAGACTTTTGACTAGTTAAGAAGGAAAGAAAGATTGCATGATGTATGTGAAAGTCTAGGTGAAGATATGGGCAAGTTCGCTGAAGTAGAATGGAAGACAGGGAGATAGATGACAGAGCTTAATACAAAATCAAATGCAAAGACTGAAGGAGAAAAGGTCATTCATATGAAGGAGCTTGAATCACATGTGATCTTTTTACGTTAGGTGTAAATAAACAGCCTGACAGTTGTAAATTATTTTATTTGTTGGTTACATTGGTTGTTATGCAATCTGTGCAGAGTGAAAGAAAAACATGTGAGAAATGCAATAATTCGTGTCTAGATGTGTCTTTCTTGGAATTTTTAAGTTTTCAGTCAAACTTTACATTTAAACTATTCATTTTTCTTCAGGTCTTAAATATTGTAAGAATTAATTTGTCTTTAAAAACATTCTTCCATTTGCTTACCTGATAGCTGTTGGGACCTTGTTAAAAAAGTGTAAATATATTTGATTACAACCATTAAGAAAAAAATTCATCAGTTGAACTGTTCTGTGGCCAAAATGCTGAATTTGCTGGAGTCTTTCTTTTCTGCTGCTTATTGTTCTGGGTCAGAAAAATTAACAAAATGCACTTTCTCATTTTCATTTCAGTGTATGAATTTGATTTTGCTCTTACAAGAGCATTATTTTGGAGTGTGGTGTTTCTTTATCTGGGTAGATGCATGTAAATCTCTAATTGGCTGGTACATGCAGTCAGAGGGTGTTTGCCACTACAACCATGCTCTCTCACCATATCAAAGTCTGCACTACCCAGTTATATTACTGATAGGTTGTGTACATTTGATCTACTCCATATAAATGGAAATGGAATTAAGAGTAACTTTTTTATATATATTACTCACTATTTATATGAAAAAGAAAAATAATCAAAATTCTTTTCTATCATATTGTTCAATGAATATTCAGTACAAGCATTCACAGTGACCACATGCAGTCTGATGTACTGCAATTTTTTTCCTTCCCCATCTCGTGCTCTTGTTCCTTTTTCTTTTTATAAATAATATTTTCTTTTACAGATTAACTACTAAGGATTTAGAGGGTGAACTGATTCCTCTCAAATTTGTGAAGCTTCAGAATGTGATGAACCTCACAATATTTGTCAAGAACAATCAAACTGATGCGGAGACATCTCACATATCGTACCTTCAGATAATTGGGTCTCCTGTACAGACCACAAAAATGTCAGACTTCAAACGCGTAACTGGGAAGAAGGGTGAAAGTCACTGATTGCAGGGTTAGTTTAGTGCTTCAAAGAATCAGGGTTTTAAGAGATTTGAAAATTATTTATTAGCTAATTTCCTCAAACTTTACATATGAAAATGCTGTATGATTAAAATAAGCAAATGAGCTACTCACATAAATTACTAGATACCATTTTGTCTTTATCACTAAATTTAAAGTTTTATATTAATATGTAACAGGGCAAATGTTATATGAAAAATCCATGGTGTTAGTGCATGGATTAGTGCCTATTTTAATTATCAGTGTAGGATTGAATAATTATTTAATGCAGGACTGATTTTCTAATATTGCATTTTGTTATTCACAAAATTTGTTCCTATTTAATAAGACTAAAATGATAAATAAAACCAGTGAAACCATCAATCTTTTCCACTTACTGCAGCCAATTGCAACTTCGCCAGTACTTGAACGCTTCAAGCTGTATTCATCAAGCATCTCTAAAATCATTACCCAGTGGTGGCTGGTTTAGTCAGCTTCCCTCTACCAAGATATCAGAGGTCCATAGTCTTCGTTATCCAGACATGACTCGGATTCTTGGCCGGTATGTGGGCTTTGCAGTCTGTTTATCCTGTTTACATCAAAACAAGGAATCAATCAATGGTAGTTTAGAGTATTTTTCTGTCACTTGTGTAGACTGTTCATCCATAGGTAGACATTAGTTTGGAAACACTGAGTTGTACGTGTTTTATGGTAATTACACATTGTCAGTTTGGGCATACCAAAAAAACAGTTGCAGCTGTCATTCTTTGGATACTGCATAATATGGCATGTCACCGTGATATCATTTTCAGAAAAGGATTTGCAAAATCCCTGTGTAAGCACTGTCAGATGGATGAGATTGCAGTTAATGTTGAAAGGGGTAACAGTGCAGTTGATTGGTTAGTCATGATTTTCATTGTGTGTATGACAAGATGAGCCTTTGGAGTGGCAGAATACTTGTATGGTGCCATTATATAAAGGAAAGGGGAACTAAATTATTCAAATTGACACAAATATATAAGCCTTTAAGCACTGCAGTTCACCAGTCATAGAGACTATTTTACTGTGACCACCCTCCTGAGGAAGTTTCCAAAGGGAATAGGCATTAGAGATATAGATGGATGGACAAATCTGAGGATAGGGGAGAAAGAATACTTCCCACGTATTCCTTGCGTGTTGTAAAAGGTGACTATAAGGGGAGGGAGCTGGGGGCTGGAAATTCTCCCCTCTTGATTTTAATTATCCAAAAGAAGGAACAGAGAAGGGGGCCAAGTGAGGATATTCCCTCTAAGGCTCAGTCTTCTGTTCTTAACGCTACCTCGCTAACGTGGGAAATGGCAAATATGTATGAGAAAAAAAATTCGAGTAAACCTGGAAAGTTGTATGGGAGATTAGTCACTTAAGATAGTATCCCTCACAGAGCATTAGTTGGGGAGGGACAGTCTGACTTCATGAAGTGGTAATGTGTGGACCAGGTGTTTGATTTGGAGAATTTTTGTTAAAGATACTTCGGGATTTGTATGTGGCATTAATGTATACAGAGAAAGCATATGTTAGGATTAACAGAAATGCCTTTAAGAGATGGCTTCTAGAAATAGTGATATCAACATAGGTGTTTAATGTTTATGGTTTGGGTTGGTCATTAAAGATTATATATTCATTTATTTTGCTTTGTCGCTGTCTCCCGCGTTAGCGAGGTAGCACAAGGAAACAGACGAAAGAATGGCCCAACCCACCCACATACACATGTATATACATACACGTCCACACACGCAAATATACATACCTATACATCTCAACGTATACATATATATATACACACACATGTACATAATTCATACTGTCTGCCTTTATTCATTCCCATCGCCACCTCGCCACACATGAAATAACAACCCCCTCCCCCCTCATGTGTGCAAGGTAGTGCTAGGAAAAGACAACAAAGGCCCCATTCGTTCACACTCACAGTCTATCTGTCATGTAATAATGCACCGAAACCACAGCTCCCTTTCCACATCCAGACCCCACAGAACTTTCCATGGTTTACCCCAGACGCTTCACATGCCCTAGTTCAATCCATTGACAGCACGTGGACCCCGGTATACCACATCGTTCCAATTCACTCTATTCCTTGCATGCCTTTCACCCTCCTGCATGTTCAGGCCCTGATCACTCAAAATCTTTTTCACTCCATCTTTCCACCTCCTATTTGGTCTCCCACTTCTCCTCGTTCCCTCCACCTCTGACACATATATCCTCTTGGTCAATCTTTCCTCACTCATTCTCTCCATGTGACCAAACCATTTCAAAACACCCTCTTCTGCTCTCTCAACCACACTCTTTTTATTACCACACATCTCTCTTACCCTATTATTACTTACTTGATCAAACCACCTCACACCACATATTGTCCTCAAACATCTCATTTCCAGCACATCCACCCTCCTGCGCACAACTCTATCCATAGCCCACGCCTCACAACCATACAACATTGTTGGAACCACTATTCCTTCAAACATACCCATTTTTGCATTCCGTGATAATGTTCTCAACTTCCACACATTCTTCAAGGCTCCCAGAATTTTCGCCCCCTCCCCCACCCTATGATTCACTTCCGCTTCCATGGTTCCATCCGCTGCCAAATCCACCCCCAGATATCTAGAACACTTCACTTCCTCCAGTTTTTCTCCATTCAAACTTACCTCCCAATTGACTTGACCATGAAACCTACTGTACCTAATAACCTTGCTCTTATTCACATTTACTCTCAACTTTCTTCTTTCACACACTTTACCAAACTCAGTCACCAGCTTCTGCAGTTTCTCACATGAATCAGCCACCAGCGAACAACAACTGACTCACTTCCCAAGCTCTCTCATCCACAACAGACTGCATACTTGCCCCTCTTTCCAAAACTCTTGCATTCACCTCCCTAACAACCTCATCCATAAACAAATTAAACAACCATGGAGACATCACACACCCCTGCCGCAAACCTACATTCACTGAGAACCAATCACTTTCCTCTCTTCCTACACGTATACATGCCTTACATCCTCGATAAAAACTTTTCACTGCTTCTAACAACTTGCTTCCCACACCATATATTCTTAATACCTTCTACAGAGCATCTCTATCAACTCTATCATATGCCTTCTCCAGATCCATAAATGCTACATACAAATCCATTTGCTTTTCTAAGTATTTCTCACATACATTCCTCAAAGCAAACACCTGATCCACACATCCTCTACCACTTCTGAAACCACACTGCTCTTCCCCAATCTGATGCTCTGTACATGCCTTCACCCTCTCAATCAATACCCTCCCATATAATTTACCAGGAATACTCACAAACTTATACCTCTGTAATTTGAGCACTCTCCTTTGTCCCCATTGCCTTTGTACAGTGGCAATATGCAAGCATTCTGCCAATCCTCAGGCACCTCACCATGAATCATACATACATTAAATAACCTTACCAACCAGTCAACAACACAGTCACCACCTTTTTTTTTTATAAATTCCACTGCAATACCATCCAAACCCGTTGCCTTGCCGGCTTTCATCTTCCGCAAAGCTTTTACTACCTCTTCTCTGTTTACCAAATCATTTTCCCTAACCCTCTCACTTTGCACACCACCTCGACCAAAACACCCTATATCTGCCACTCTATCATCAAACACATTCAACAAAACTTCAAAATACTTACTCCACCTCCTTCTCACATCACCACTACTTGTTATCACCTCCCCATTAGCCCCCCTTCACTGAAGTTCCCATTTGTTCCCTTGTCTTACGCACTTTATTTACCTCCTCCAAAACATCTTTTTATTCTCCCTAAAACTTAATGATACTCTCTCACCCCAACTCTCACTTGCCCTCTTTTTCACCTCTTGCACCTTTCTCTTGACCTCCTGCCTCTTTCTTTTATACATCTCCCACTCATTTGCATTATTTCCCTGCAAAAATCGTCCAAATGCCTCTCTCTTCTCTTTCACTAATAATCTTACTTCTTCATCCCACCACTCGCTACCCTTTCTAATCTGCCCACCTCCCACGCTTCTCATGCCACAAGCATCTTTTGTGCAAGCCATCACTGCTTCCCTAAATGCTAAGTGCTCATCTTATGAAAATCCTTAAATATATCCTTAAAGATTATAACCTTTCCTTCCACACATTCCTCAATACACCCAGAACCTTTGCTCTTCATCTACCCGATGTCTCACTTCAGCCCCCATTGTTCCCTTTGGTGCCATGTCCACTCCCAGGTATCTAGAACACGTGAATTTCTTTCCATTCAAACTCATGCTTCCAGTAACTTATCTCTACACAACAAGTTCTCTCCATTCAAACTCATGCTCCAAGTAATCCATGATAAACCTAATAACTGCTTTTGTTCATATGTACTCGCAACTTACTTCCTCAAGTATATATTCTTTGCACCAACTAATGCAGTTTCTCGGTCTAATCTGCCACTAGTGCTATCAGCTAAAAACTTGCTTGCCTTTCAGGTTCCCCTACCCCCAAGCATACCAGCATACCTGCTCCTTTTTCCAAAACCCTTGCATTCACCTCCCCATCCAAACAGATTAAAGTGCCATGCTTACTATGCATAGACCAACTTTCACCTGGAACCACCCTCCTCTCTACCTACTTGCACACATGCCTCACTGTCTTCATAAAAATTTGTTACTGCTTCTAATAACTCCTTTAACACCATTATTCTTTGCACCTTCCGCAAAACATCTATCAGTCATGTCTTACATTTTCTCTAGACCCTTAAAGGCCACCTGCAAATGATTCAATTTTTTTATTTTGAACGCATTCTTCGAAGCAATTACCTGTTGTGCACATCCTTTACCACTTATGAATCCACATTATTCTTCCCTAGTCTGATAGTCTGTGCATGCCATCATCCTTTTGTCTATCTTGTCTTTATGTAAAACATTGGCACTATGCAAACTATCCATCAATCTATATCCCTGTGATGCCTGTTGCCTTTGGAACTCCCTAGAGGGGATAGTCACAGCAATAGTCTCCATATCTAGAAAAACTATAGTGCCACTTTGCCCACCCTTCATAGGCCACTGGCAGGTCTAGCACAGTGTTTGCAGAGGCTCCTATGTAATGTTCCTACTTACTAACTACTACTACCTGTTACTCCAACCATTTTGCCAAAAGGCAGGTGCTGCACTTCGTGCTCATCATATGAAAATCTAGAGTTACAAAGAATGCATTATTACATGACAGCTAGAGACTGAGTATGAATGAATGGGGCCTTTGTTGTCTTTTCCTAGTGCTACCTCGCACACATGAGGGGGGGAGGGGGTTGTTATTCCATGTGTGGTGAGGTGGCGATGGGAATAAATAAAGGCAGACTATGAATTATGTATATGTCCGTGTGTGTATATATATGTATACATTGAGATGTATAGGTATGTATACATGTGCATGTGGGTGGGTTGGGCCATTATTTCGTCTGTTTCCTTGCGCTACCTTGCTAACGCGGGAGACAGCGACAAAGCAAAATAAATAAATAAATAACAAAGAATGAGCTGTGTGAGGTGTGTTGTTGTGTTATACATGACAGAGATTTTGTATGTTTGTGAACAGAATGTGTGAGGCATGGGCTAAGTACAGCTTGATACTACACAGCTGTCACTCTCTCTCTCAAATACCCTGGCAGGTAATACTGGTAATATACCTCCCTGGTCATGACTGCCTACCAGTTACTACAGACACAAAAATAGTTACATTTATGGTTTCTCCCATAGTAATGTTAAAATGGCCAAAAAGGGTTAGTCTATCTTCAATATGTAACAGTATTTGCACAGGAAAATTAGGTAAAGAAAAACAATCCATACCTCAAACTTTATTTGGCAGCATAAATAAAGACAGACACAAAAGCCTACAGAGAAGAAAAGAACTTATGCATTTTTTTTTATTGTTTACTTTTTCAGTCTTTTGTGATAATTTGTGGTGCTCCTAAAGAAGTAATGGTCTTTGTTTGGCACGGTTAGGTAAATATGGATATTAATTAATATTAAAATACAAGATCTTGAGAAAAAGAAAGTTTTAGAAAAACCTATGTACAATACTCTAACACTGGATCATTAATGATTTTTATAACTAATATGCAGGGCAATAACTACAGATAATTACTGGTTTCAGGCTAAGAGACAGTAACTACCTGACTTATTGAATGCTCATATACCAGTTCAATGTACAGCATGTTAAACATTTGCAGGATTACTAAATAATCTAAAGCCTTTACTGTATGCCTATATATGTGAAATTTCAGAATACCCGAAAATGAACATTTATTTTGTATCAAATGGCATTTTCCCACGAATTTTTGTATAGTTACATTTTAAGATAACAGCCTGCAGCACTCTGTACCTGTGTATAGCCCACATATTAAATCAAACTTTTCCTAATAAACAGTGTGAGAAGTGTCTTGACATCAGAAAATTTACTAGCAATGAATGTGTACTAAAAGTTTTCATCCATTAATTAAAGAAAAACTGTGTGAGTACTGTGAATCAATTAATGATACTGTCATAATACATATAGCTTATATTTGAGGTGCATTTACATACACCCACTACAACACCACAAATTTAAAAAAAATTCTTGATTGTTATCCATTTACAATATAACAACATGGCAAATCACCAGACCCCATTTATTTCTTTTGTACTTCAGAGTACAAAATTTTCATCAACAATGCTAATAACAAGTAGTATTTGAATAATTCAGGAGAAAACATGAGATGCAAAAAAATTGCATGAACTAATAATTTTCTCATAAAACCGCACAAGGTACATTGGAAGCTAAGGACACTATTAAAGGAATAAGTTAGAAGATAAATGCTAAATATCAAATATGTATCTTCCAACAGCTTCAACCTTTGTCAACTTTATCTTCAACAGTTTTTGTTCGTAAGCAGTAATATAACCCAACCATTTCAGTACTGAACTTAGTTAAAATGCATGAATAAAGTTAAGCTTTGAGCTTTTATACACACAAACACACACACGCACTCAAAAGGGAAAGTACAGATCAGCAGTTCTTGCCATAAAAACTTTTGTGCACATACTGGCCGCAGAAGCCCCTACTACTCACCAGGAGCAGTAAGGAGGAAAGGGAGCCTGTAGGGGTGTGCATGAGAGGAGTGAGGGAAGACAGTGCCAGTGTTGAGCAATCTGAATGCTATTACTAATAAATTTACATACATTAGTGCAATACCTAATAACTAGTAACAAATACCAAGTAGTGTAGATGAAAACTAAATTTCCTTTAAACATTACATCTAAATAACTATTATACAGGTAGTTTAGGAAAAATGGACATTAACAGCATAGGGCGTTGTAAAAATAGATGCAAAATCAGTAAATCGAGTAATATCAATGTATCCTCCAGTTAACAGTGCATCTTTCCTGTATACTTTGGTTTTCTGAATACATTCCATCAACCTAACAAAAAATCGTACAGTTTCAGCTAAATATGTAAAGGCAAATTTTATTCCTCACTACCAAACACAATGCATATCAGTCTCTCCACACACACACACAAAAAAAAAATCCAGCGATTACAGTTTAAGACAAAGCTTTCATGTGTCAAGTTTGTGCAACAAAGCCTATTACTTGCTTATGTTGGGATACTGCATGTATCATGGCAGCATGGTACAGTCATATTAGTCACATGACATGACTTCCCACATTGATTAAGACTGGAGGGATGCAACTTTTGCTCATTGTCCTTGTGACTAGTGATTTTTTTTTTTTTTCTATTCCAGGTAACATTTTTTCCCCATATCTGACCAAGAGTATTATGAAGTTCTAGAAAGAAAAGGCCCTTATTCTTACTTGGAAGCAAGAAAATGTCAACAAGTAGGATTTCAAGACATTTTCTGTAATGTCTTCCCTCCCTGAATAAGTGGGTCTTGTCAACCTAGGAAAACCAGTAAGGTAACTGATAACCTGGTAGAGATGGGTTTAACAACACCTTATCCTTCCTGCTTTTCAAGAAGGCATATGACATTAGAAGGAAAAATAAGTGTCTCGATGGTGAACTTGACCTTACAAGAATGTCTTGAAATTTCACTTGTCAATACTTTCCCTTGCTTCCAAGCCTTTCTTTCATGGTACAACTACTTAAGACTTACTCTATGGTAGAGGGAAACATCACCCAGAACAGAAATAGTGAAAGTATCACTAAACACAAGGACTGCATGCAAAAGTTGTATCCCTCCATTCTTATTGCCTGGTAGTAACATTGAGGCATCAAAGCAAATCGTCTGACTTTGAAAAATATACCATACTGCCATATATAAGATATTCCCACCATATGCAATTAAAACCCAATTCATGAATGCCTATTTCAAACAGTAATTGGATATTTTTTTTGCAGAGACTATACAGCTTAAAGTATCTTGCAATTAAATCTTATATTTAACAGACTTCTCAAAAATGTCTACATTACCTGAAGCAATCTTCAAAGAAGAAATTCTGTAATACTGACTGGCTATACTTGAAAAAAGTTACATTTAGGAAAACTCTAAGGTAAAGCAAAAACTACCAGTTCCTCACAAGGGTATAACTTTAAAAACAGCTGGCAACAATTCTTCCCTCATTCTTCCTCTCTTCTACCCAAGATGAGGACACAAGCGGCCACTACTCTATGCGTCCACCTTCCCAGCAGGGGGACGCAGGAAGGGTACATTCAGGTTAGGGTAATAATTCTTTTTCATCTATACTACCTCTAAGTGATTCAGAAAGCTGTAGCACAGAATTTCTTAAGTCATTTAATAATAGTAATGAAGCATCTCCAACATATAAATCAATTTGTATTCCCATATACCCCAATATCTTAATAATTATTTGTTAATCCCAGTATCTTAATAATTAGTCAATTTTGCAACCAATGAGATTATGACAAATTTATCACAAATATATTTTCAAAAGTACATTCTAGTAAAAAAGCGAATCATAAATAAAGCAATTCTTGGTAATTTCAATATTTCCTCTTCATGAAATTAAATACAGCAGTGGTAGCAAATGTAACTTTGTTAGAGTATCAGAGTTGCAGTTTGGGTACTGTGAATATCTGAAGATGTAAAGTTACACATTGCTTGTTCCCATTATATTCAGGTACAGTATAAATATTTTTCCCAAAGATGATTTACCTCATTGGCCATCAACAAAGATTGCTCCCTGCCTGGCAAACTCTGAAATGTTGTCAAATTTCAAGTCATAAATGCCAACACTCAAAATGACACAAAAGCTGGAGAACTGACATTTTTTGCTTTTTTTTTGAATAATGAAAGTATGGGCCTTTCTCCTGAATAAAGCTGAACTTGCACCCATAAAACTAAAAGTCAAATCATCAGGAGATGCATTACAATCTACAATATTACATCATGATGATTAGAAGCAAAATTATATCAAAAGTCATAAAATGTTAATTTCATAAAAATTCTGAATTTTTCATAACAGGTTATAGAATCTGATAAGTTATTTCTTTATAATACCCTTTTCAATATGACTCTACTAACGATGTAGGTGAATAAAAATTTTCTACATCTATAGGCTCGTGCTTCTAGGCTTAACATTTGTCAGATAACAATAAGTCTAAAGACCAAAGAATTCTGTCCTTACCATGATCTTTGATAACATAATAAAGAGAACTACCTCACGTAAAAATAACAAAGAATGGCCAGCTTGCGTGAGACTAAATACTGAAAAAGATGAAGTAACTCAAACACTTTTCAAACAAGCACTTTAGCATTATACATTTCTAATTGAGTTCATTACTATCTAATCAGAGATGAATAGCTATACATAAATTAAGCAATCAGACTAATTACACAAAATGGCACAATACACCAATGGTTAAACGAGATGAGATAGCTAAAATTACTTCTTATAGAAAGTGACTCAGTAGAAGACAGAGGTATTAACAAATGGCAATCCAAGTCATCAAACAGGTAGTCTTGTGAAAAGCATTTATCAATTAAATCAACTATGTGTTACTTATACATTTCATGAATCAAAATTTGTAGTCCAACAATAAGTACCTACACATCAAGATGATGTCTAAATCCAATTTATTTGCAAATTATTATTAGTATCACTGAGTGGCATGAACAAAATTCATCTCTGCATTTATACGAAACAAAACACTGAAAATGGTTCACTCGGATGCATGAAAGTTATGCAGATAAGAGAAAATAGTGGTACCTACTAAAAATGGGTCTTCAACTAGAATGATTATTTTCCAACGTTTGTCATTTTTATGTATTGAAATACCACCCTCGAATTACATTTTCAGTTAAGAATTTCAATGAGTATGGATAATTTTGATGTTGTTCCGAGCAATTAACAAAGAATGTAGAAAAGGATGCTTTGATGTGAACATTTCCACAACCAGAATGAACCATGACCAGTAAATCATAGTAACAAGTACACTATTATTCTACATACTGAGCCACTGTATATAAAGCTTCGTTTGGCCTTTATGTAACTAAGTGAACTGCAACTACAAAAGAATTTTATTACTAAAAAACTGCATATACTTCTTGCAGAATTTACCATTCAAAAATTCCTCCACTCTGCCTATCTATATATACTTGTTAACAGTCTTCATGGACCTCCTAAGGATTTCACAAAAGCAGTGAATTACCTAGAACAGCAACATGCTCAAACTTTTTTCATTTATCAATTATCTATGTCCACTAAAACCATTTTTCTTTTACAATACCTACAATTGAATTTGTGTGAAGTATTAATTTTAAAGATTTATCGCATGAATTTTTTGCATTTTGAAAATGTGATCAACGCCCAAATGTAACTCAACTCCATACTGTTATCCAGTCAGCATGAAAGTTATCTGCTGTGAATATCACATTCTGTTACAAACATCAAAACCTTATGCACCTGGTAACTACAGAAATCATGAAATCCTATGTACATAAAATTTTGTGAGATTTGAGACCACAGTGTATCAAAATATTTTTCTTGAACAGTGCTTGGTGCATCACATATGAAGCTATGATTTCTCTTCACTGAAAGAGAACCAAAATACTTTAATACTATTGGCAGCTCAATAAAAACGAATCTGTCTTCCGAGTGATTTTGATCTAAAATGGCAAAGGTGGTGTAATGCAATGTGAAAAAGCTTGGTCGCTTTCATGACACTAATATATTTTGCTTAAGTTATTTTATCTAAGTCACACATGAAGAATGTCATGAGCTGTTAATACAAGAAGACCTTCAAATTCTGTTTAGGGTCTTACATCTTTAAAACAATTAGCCTGACAGTTACTTTACCTCTACATCAAGCTGGTCATTATCCTGCATTATATATGTTAATATGTGAACAGTATGTAGCTTTAAATAACATGCTTTCTATATATCAAAATGGCCCCTAGAACCACGACCACTACAACAGAATTACACTACCGTTACTCCACCACTAATGCTGTTCTCACCAGTCATAAAACATATTGTCCCTCTCACCAGCAGAAAGTAGTTCTGCCCTCTCACTAGTTCCAGGTGCTACTATGCCATCACTAGTGCTAGTCAGTACTATCCCTCTTGTCTCTAGTAGTTGGTACTCTGCCTTACACTGGTGGGTGCTTTGTTGAAAACCCTTTTCACCATTGGTGAGAGGTACTATCCCTGTAGAAGGTGCTCTATCCCTCTCACCAGTTAGTTTAAAGTGGTACTATCCCTCTCACACTGGTGGGTGATACTATTTATCTCACCAGTGATTAGTTGTTGGAGGTACTATCCCTTTCACCAGTGGTAGGTGTTTACAAAATCTGTGCACACAAAAGACTACTTACAATCCTACGTAACTGTACACACCTTTGTAACCAAGTTCCTGTACTGGTGTTCAGGCCCTACAAAACAGCATACTTCAGCACCTAAACAGGAGCGTATACAGCAGCTTACATGTGAGCCTATTGCAGAGTTGCACACAAAAAAGCCTACATGATTGCATACACAAGGGCTATGTGGCAGATGATGTGAAGTCTAAACTGTAAGTGCAATGAAGGAGTTGTACTGCTCAATGTTCCGCTTCAAAATGTCAGCACAGCTACCAAGAACACGTTCAAACCTGAAAGAAGTAGAAAGTTGACATATAACAATAAAATTCTTTTTCCTGGGAGCTACAAGGATCATGTGATACAACCATATGAAACAAACTACAAAATGAATATTGTGTATATATATTGTGTATATATTTATCCTGAGTATATAAAATTCTGGAAAAATTGGCAGCTATAAGTGGTGGAACTGTATGTCAGCAAAACTTGATTTGCAAAATAATAGTGCAGGCATTTAGAAAGATTTTTCATGAAATGAATATAAATGCAGGCAATATGTAAATGTTTGCAATGATACTCAAGGAAAATTCTGTTTAGCAAAACAAGCAACTGTAAAAGTGTCATGGAGTGCTGAGGGGTAAACAAGATGAGAACAACAAAAATTTTGAAAGAAACTAATAGACATTGATACTGATGAAAACATAAAAGAGGAAATAATTTTAGTACATAATGTTAATGTAGAGTTCAACTTTACCAAAGAGATGCTAGCTCTGCAAATTATGACAGACACAACAACTGAGATGTATTCCTTATGTTACAGAGGCATGGTCATGTAAAACTATATGGTATTTCAATTAACTGAGCTCAGGCTATGATAGGCAGCACTTCAAGCTTGTTTTTGTTTACCTGCATAAAAAAAGGAATGACATTCTCGAACACAAATACATCTGCTGCACAGGTTATCTTCCACTACATCACACATCAGCAAACCTTGTACACAAAATCTTTAAATATTACTAAGGTAACATCCATAGTCTTCTCATGCACCAACTTCATGAAACAAAGAACAAACTTCAAGCAATTCTAAGAATTCATGAAAAGTCTCCTCGAGTCTTGAATCAAAATATTAGGATCTGACAATACCACAAAGTACACTCAACTTTACATCGGAAAATGATAAATGTTTTAATAATGTAAATGATGGAGATGAATAATCAGTGAATTTTCAGTCGACTTTCCTATGGAGCTCTTACAACCCATTGAGAAACTGTCAGTGAATTTACAAGTGCAACGGCAGTCAATACACCAACTGTATTCATATAGAAAAGCATTTCAAACTAAAATCTGTAGGAAAGCCAGTTACAAAACATTCACTTGTTAATTCCCCAATCAACCAACCATTATGCTGGTTCTCAAAGTGTATCTAATGCAGAGGTATCATCACTGGAAAACATAATTCTGAAAATATTCACAAATTTTGAGGGTCAGGCATAGAATTCACAAATATTTTCTTTTATCCTCTGTTAAAGCTGATTCTGTTCCTGAGCACTTAAAGGTGAAGCTTACAGAACTTCAATAATTATGAACATGAGTTCGAAATAAACAATATTTATTGATGATTTTTACAAGGTTTACCTGCCCCTCTAACTACTGGTTCATACTGCCTCACTTCTTGGAAATGCAATTGTAAGCAGTTTAGTTTTGGTCTCATTTGTTATTCATGAGTTCGAATGTATTACCTCAACTAACAATCACTAAAATATGTGGTGTAGCAGTTTAATATTCCTGACTGACACATTTATGGGCAGCAGTCAGTCCTCAGTCAACCCTATTGTTCATCCAACCCTTGGGGTTGGTCGATAAAAGGGTGTCATCTGCGGCTAGGATACGTATGTAACATTAATGAGGTGTATTGATTGGGGCTTCAGTTGCCCATGCTGTTTTAGCTTGAAAATATACAATAAAAAAAATCCATCCACCACAATCAATCTTCTTAAAAGAAAGCAATCTTAAAAGTCACATTAAGCACATTGTAATTTATACTCGTAGTGTTAAAAAAGAAAAATTACTCTTTCACGTTACTTTACATTATATTTATGTGCTGTCTCCATCAATAATACATCACTGACTGTCTAGCCTGCAGAAAATTTCACACACGTTCTAGTGACATTCATATCTGGAAATGTACCCCATGCCTGTATCACTGAGCTATTATTTTGCAGAAAAAAAATACATAGGCTCCAGTCATGGACTCTAAGTCCATATCAAGGATAGGCCTTCATGTATTATATAGAGGTTAAAGAAAGGGAAAAACAGGCAAGGGAAAGTATCAACATATTTTGGAGGAAATGAAAAACCTTGGAAAATAAGCCAGGTCATAGTTATTGGAAAAAATATGAGGTCGAGAGTTCCACAGTTTTGAGGTGTACAGAAAGAAACAGTTATCAGAATGGCCCACCTTTGAGTTGCCAATGGACATACAGTAACCATGTGATGCAGCAGCTTGCCAAGTATTGCATGGCCTAGTTTGTGATGGGGGTACACAAGCAGCCAGCTCTCAGGAGCAAAATCCACAGTAATAACTATAATGGAGGGAAAGTAAACCATCACTGCACCACAAGGCAAATGAGTCAAGTTTTGAAGTTAGCCAGGGAAAATTTTTTAGCTGGAATGTTTTTCTCAACTCTGTCAAGTAAGGATGCAGAGCCAGAAATGCCTCATTTGTGAGAGCAGTACTTCATACAAGGAAGGATCAATCCTTTGTATAAACAGAGCAAGTTTGGAATAATAGAAAATTTTGACATCTAAACAGAGCTCCCAGTTTCTTAAGAGGCAGCCTCTGCTATTTCTGTAATGTGGGAGTTTCCAAGACAGCATGGATATTACAGTAATACTAAGTATATATTCTCTGAGTCTAGAGGTAGATCACAGAACCATCAAAAGAGAGAGGAAAGTTGTGAGGAATTTTCAGTAGAGAGATGGGCATAAACTGGGTCTTGCAAGCATTAAACTTAACCAGATTTCATCTACCCACCGAGATATACTGTCCAAGTCTGAGTTTATTGATGATCTTGTGTCAAGACAAGATGCAGATCAAGTGAGAAGAGGAGCATAAGTGAAGGATGTGGAGGAAAGGAAAACAATAAAAAGGAGAAAAAGCGTAGGAAAAAGGACAGCCAGAGAGGAAGCTGGATATGGAAGGGCAAAGTGGAGGAGGGAGGCCAAAAGAGGGGAGTTTAAAGACTCTGTTAAAAGTTTTGGATATGTCATGGGCAACTACATAGGATTCTGCTAAATCTTTCAACAATGATGACCAAACACTATTAAGATACAAATGAATATCAACAATGGATCTTGCCTTACAAAAGCCATACAGTGAAATTCAAGATGTCTAAAGGTACCGAAGGTCAGGAGGGTTTTTGGAAATGGAAATGGTAGATGTTGAAGGAACAGGACGATAGATGGTTTAATAGTCACCCTTCTTAGGGATAGGATGTCAATGCATACTTCCAAGAAGAAGGGAAAGTTCTAGTTTTTAAACAGAAACAGAACAAATGTGCAAGTTCAGAGGCACAAGGAATGTTTGTCAAAGGCACCCCTAAACCTACCTGAACACAATACTCATACATCAATACATGAAGAACATCAGTAAAAATTTCAAATCTCAGCCAAAATAAATTTTCCCTGTCACATGGATCATATTTAAACATACCTGGCCCTATCTAACTTGACACACTTCAGAGAGCCATCCGCTATAACTGTGGCAGCTCGGGGTCTATCCAAAAGAAGTGCAATCTCACCTGAAAAATAGTGAAAAAGATTTTGAGCGATCAGGGCCTGAACATCGATGTGCTGTCAATGGACTGAACCAGGGCTTATGAAGTGTCTGGGGTAAACCATGGAAAGTTCTGTGGGGCCTGGATGTGGAAAGGAAGCTGTGGTTTCGCTGCATTATACATGACAGCTAGAGACCGAGTGTGAACGAATGTGGCCTTTGTTGTCTTTTCCTAGCGCTACCTCGCGCACATGCGGGGGAAGGGGTGGTTATTTCATGTGTGGCGGGGTGGCGATGGGAATGAATAAAGGCAGGCAGTATGAATTATGTACATGTGTCCTCTGTTCTTAACGCTACCTCGCTAACACGGGAAATGGCGAATAGTTTAAAAGAAAGAAAAAGTATATATGTATATGTCTGTGTGAGTATATATATGTATACGTTGAGATGTATAGGTATGTATATTTGCGTGTGTGGACGTGTATGTATATACATGTGTATGTGGGTGGGTTGGGCCATTCTTTCGTGTTTCCTTGCGCTACCTCGTTAATGCAGGAGACAGCAACAAATTATAATAAATGAATAAATAATTTTCATTAAGACAACTACAGCATACTGCAATTATCACTAAAGTACTGCAGCCCATTTTATGGTGAGCTGAAATGTTTTGGACACATGCAGGGGATGAACTAAAGAGACCGATTAAGATATAATATGTGTTTGGTGTGAAGAGAGAAAAGGATAATGGAGAACTGTGAGGGATATGGAAGTATGAAGTAAATGAGGCTTTAAGCTACTGGGACCTAAATATTCAGGAGTGTGAGGTGTGCAAGGGATAAAATGATGTGGTAAATGGGTTAATGAACTAAACCAGGGCATATAAAATGGTATGGGAAAACTATGGAATAGTCTACAGGGTCTGACTGGATGGGGGGATCTAGTTTCAATGCATTATACACTGCAAGTAGAGAGTGGGCGTTGTCAAATGAGGCTGTTCTTTGTTTAAAGCATTATCTCACCAATGTGGGGTACTACAAAATACTATGAAAAAATATACAAACAAGATACGAAATAGAAAACCAGTTACTCTTCATATTAGCAAACCTCATTCATGTAAGTGTAGACCATACCAGTATACAAAAATACTGGTAATCTTGTCAATTATGCATAACCATGGGCATGAAATAAAAGTTACAGCTCTTTATATGGCAAATGATACAATTAACTATTCACTTTGGCAAATGATACAATTAACTATTCACTGAAAATAAACACCAACAGACAAATGGTAGCAATGAAGAAAAACTCGTTAACTGATATATAATAAGCAAATTTTAGATCACAAAAACCTAATGATTAAATGGAATAATATTTCTGAAAACTTCACACTTAATGAGTAGAAAAACTAATCATTACTTCATAATGTAAGTTATATGCTTCTGGAAAGGAGGAATTCTAACAAAAGCCATATACAAACACTTATGAAAAGCTTGGCTTCAGCACAGATGGCACATTTGACTATGTGTAGCAATGACAAGCTTTCTTCAGAGAAATTCAGTGTTTTTAGAATGAACAGTCAGGAAATTAAAAAGAAATACAGTGCTGTGAAGGGAATTACTAATAAACAAACAATGGAGCATTTAAGGAGGGGCAGACATATTGAGGGAATAATCAAGATAGTTTAACTGTGAGAGAAACAAAATTAGCATAAAATTTAAAAGGCAGTATGAGGGATTGCAAAAGTAAAAGGGATGTACTGATCAAGGAATTTACAGTAACCTGCCTGAATTTTGGTGTGGACATTTTGCCTGATCCACCCTACCCTGATGTAGAATGGGAGATCTTAAAGTTTCTGATACTGATTGATAAAGAACAAAAAAAAAAAAATTGTAGTTTTAATGATTACTGTAAGCAGACCTGATGCAAGGTACGGAAGTGAGAGAGACTGATACTCATTACTAATAAGCAAGTGAAGAACAATGAGGATGTATGCATGAAGTCGTAAAGATGAAACCTTTATCATCTTAGAAATGTGAAGTGCTCTGTGATGTAAAGGGATATCAATGAAAGGCAATTACGCACTTACACAATATTTCCAGCAGTAACATTGTATGCATGTGTGAATGTGTGTGTATATACATGTGTATGTGGGTGGGTTGGGCCATTCTTTCGTCTGTTTCCTTGTGCTACCTCACTAACGCAGGAGACAGCGACAAAGTATAATAAAAAATAAATATAAAATTGGAGTCAGTGATTGATACAGAGACAGGCATGATTTGGATGCAGTATGCTGATGTCATGACAAAATGTATGTATAGACAGATGTAAAGGCTGACTCAGCTAGCAATGCCAGTTCATGTGTAGTTAAAAAAAAAAAATTAAAAGGATTTTGAGGACTGATCTCTCATAATGCAGATGACACTAATTAAACTGATTCACTAAAGAATTACAGGCAATGATTAGGTACTTTGGAATGATGTACAAATAGGATTTGTGAAGTACAAGCAAATGACCTTTATTACTGAAGAAAGTGTAAATAAGGACTGAAGAGGGAAGGAAAGAGACAGAGAGGCTGCCCAAAGTCATATAATCATGTGAAACAATTATGTAGTAAAGATGGTGATGGTGGTTAAGAGAATTTTAGAAGGGAAGACAAATGCAAAAGCTCCCACAAGCCAAAGAATATGAATGTTACTCTTTACAGGAATAAATTAATTAAAAATCTTAAAAGAGGAAAACCTAACTGTATGCAATACATAAAAGAATTATAGGAATGAAGTCTAAAAGTTAAATCACAAGTGATACATAGAGTGCAAAAGAGGAGAGCACATTTTACTAACAAAACATTACAGTTTGTCTTCCTAACCAAGCAAGAACTCATGTTTTTAGTTAACAAGAACTCATGTTTTTAGTTAAAAGTCTCTGAACAAGTAATATTTCATCAATATGTAAAAATTAACATTAATTCTTCTTACCAAAATAATCAGAAGTGCCAAGCCTGCCAACTTCTACGGGTTCATCAGCTGGGGTGCGAGCCTGCATGACGACTGCAGTTCCTTCCACAATAATGTAGAAGTCATCTCCAGCTTCTCCTTGTCGTACAACTGTAGACCCAGATTCAAAGGACACAGGCTCAAGAGCATCAGCTACAACTAAACGCTCCCATTTGTCCAGTGATTCTGAAGGAAAAGGTAATTTATGACTGAAAGACAGTTTTCTTGTAATAACAAGAAAAAACTGAAATTTGTTACATACATATCTAATATAAACACTACAAAATTTACATTTCTCTAACTTGATATACATAAAGATGTTTAGCATGTCAACAATTTTAAGAAGAGGGCAGCAGCAACAGAGCCAGAAAATTTTCTTGAATATTCTATAGAAAAATGATGGGAGGGCAAAAAATGGATATGTTTGACAATATTCAATGTATGCCAGGCAAGGGATACAGACGAGGATGAGTATATTGGAAATTATATGTTTGAGAACAATATGTGTTGTGTGGTGGTTTGATCAAATAAGTAATGAAAAGGATACGAAAGAGGAGTGGTAATGAAAAGTTTGTCTGAAAGAGCTGAAGAGAGTGAAATGGATTGGACATATGGTGGGAATAAGAGAGGAAATGCTGACAAAAAAGGACTTAAGTAAGTGGAAGGAACAAGGAGTTGGAAGGATGGAGTGAAAAAGATTTCTACTCACCCAGAATGGATACTTTAGACAAGAATTCCTCATACATTTTCCGTTTCCTTATTGTAGAGCCCATTAGGATCCGTCTGTAAGAATCTCTGTCAATACCCCACAGCTTGGTATCTGCATTTGCCTTCACTGTTGCTTGCCTTGGGGTACCATAGATAAGAGCTAGTTCACCAAAACTTCCCCCATCACTAATGCTGGTCACATGTTCACCGTTTACAAAAATCTGTTGGATAAGGTAATTCAAATAAAAAAAAAATGCAAAGTAGAAAAAGATTTTTTTCAAATACAGAGTCTGGAGGAGTTTTCAATAAAAAGTCGGCAGATGAAAGCCTTCACAAGGAAAAGTGAAATGAAAGGAACAACAGACACCAATGGACTGATAAGGAGAAAAAGTATGGGAAGAGCAGTAAATTTATAATCTCTTCATACACTCTCATATTCAACACAATTTTACCAGCCTTAAACCTTTTATATGGCAGCCTACATCGTATGATATACACTATGGGGATGGCAACCAATGTCATATGGTATTTCAGTTCCCTTTTCTTTGGTTTTTGCACATGCAAGGGTGGGGAAATCTATGAAAGCAACCCATTTTCTAAAGATTAATCAATGGGTGATCTTCATACATCTAGTCAAGAGAGTATAAGAGCCATGGTATAAATGTTAGCAGTGCTGACTATGAATTCACGCCTGGGCTTGCTTGTGCTTGAATCTTGAGCATGGCAGTCACGCCAAAATGAACCCATTTGTTCATCTTTCCCTAGGTCTAGTTGGTTACTGGGTACCTGAGTTTAAAACTTAAATACAACTGACCCCTTTCAATGAATCACCTTAAAAGTTCATACCTTTTTGAAATGTGTAATATCTTACCTCAACCTCTCCCTGGTCAATGATGTAGAAGTTGTCTCCCTCATCTCCCTGTTGTATAATTACTTCTCCTGGCAAGGCATTAACAGGAAACATAGCATCAAAAATATCTGACCGTTCATTCTCGTCTAAGTGGGCAAAGAGAACATTTTTTCCGATAGCTTTCTGTAAGGCTGCCATCGTTTTGTAGTCTTTTGGTACCACCTGAAAAACACAAAGAGTTACGATAAAAATTCTAAACCTTACATACATATATCATGTTAGTAAATTCATAAGGAATTGACAAGTAGCTAAAACAGTAAAGCAGTTGAAGTGAGAGGGAAACAAACGAACAGTAAGGAAAAGGTCAAATGATTTGTATTAATATGAAACTGGGACCTGATAAAAACGAGCCAGATGATATATCTTCAAATGTACTTCACAATGTCACAGGACCTCAGGATCCAAAATAAACCTATGGACTCAAATAGGTAATTCCCTCCCTCCTATCTCAACCATACAAATGATGTTTGCATAAAAATCTGCTGTAGAAATGGAAATGTGCAGTTATGAAAAATATTGGTTCTTGTTGCACACTTCCAGATGAAAACTATTAATTCTTTTGCTTAAACAGATGAGAACAATTTTACTGGTACATACCCATATGAACCCATAGACACTGCACTACAATTGTCTTTATATCTTTTTTGAGCACATCTTGATATTCATTTGATTAAATCTAATTATTATTAGTCGTAAGAGCAGTAGTAGTCCCAGTGTGTATGTACACAAGATATATTGATGGTCACAAATGTCAATAACTCATTTTCAGGGGTTTAACTGCAAGAATAAGGTTAAACTATAAAACGAGAAAAAATTCAGAATTGATGTTATACCTTTTTAACATAAGACGTGGCATCATCTTCTGAGAGAGGTTCAGCAGAGATTGCTCCTCGACGTGTTTTACTTGTGGTTATGTGTGTAGGCATAGGGCTGAGGTCATCTGCATCTTCTGGTGTCACAACACGACGTTCACACTCACGCACAGCTTCCTGAAATAAACAAGAATAGATCAATTTATCTTTGACGTCCTAGAAATCCTAAAATGGTCAAGCATTTCATCTAAAAAGTTCAGAAAAAAGGATAACCAGTACCTAAAAAGGGTTTAAAATTTTAACAAACAGGCTGTATGGTATGAAAATGTACCCAGTCTAGCCAGTAAAACACTGAAACAAGCAACCCCAATTCAGAGGGTGTAAAATGATTCTGAAACAACTCTGCATTTAAGTCCCGAGTTTTATTAATCACAGCAACTTTGTTATGCATCAATTCTATTTGCATTAAATCATTTTTCCTTTGCACCTGAACTGCTTAATTCCATATGAGTATATGTAAATATCTATAATAATATCATCTACTCCAGATGTATTATTTCTGTTCTTAACACTATTAGCTTCTAAATAACAACCACCACAGACAGCTCTTGTCTTACTGAAAACTTAGAATAATGTTAAACTGAGCTGGAGCTATGACTGCAGGTGAGCAGTCACATATCAATGAGAGTATGTTCATATGCACTAAATTCGGGTATATATATATATATATATATATATATATATATATATATATATATATACGTTACGGTCTGCATTTCTGGGTACAATCAATGTGTGGGTTAGTAGTGCAATGGTTGCGTGAGGGTTGAACGTTACTCATCCCGGAGATTACGGCCTCTCCCCACTGCCTAGCAACGTTTCAACGATAAGCCAAAAGCAACAGCTTACTCTCTCTCTCTCTCTCTCTCTCTCTCTCTCTCTCTCTCTCTCTCTCTCTCTCTCTCCTCCCATGCAAGACATTCCTAATTACTCGACGCATTTCGTGATCAAACAACCTGTACTAAAGACAGGTGGATATTAGCGGCTGGAACGATAAAATATGAAAATGAAAATTGCACACTGCATAGCTAACGGAAGTACTGACCAGCCAAGGGCCACATATGAAGTGGAAAACGTACAAGGTTTTTCAATTATCTTGAAAACTTGAAGGTACTCCAGATATTCCGACAGGTGGTTATAACGACGCTGACAGCCTAAATAACCCTGGTAGTACAAAGGCCTAAAACAAAATAACAGCAACGTACCAACCAATCGACTTGTTACTCTTCTGAAATGAATTAAGAAAATCGCAATATCATTTCAATACATTTTTCTTAGGAACATGACTTACTTGTTGCACCATCATCGAACCACCTAAAAAATAAGTGTTTAATAATGTAAGGATGATTCTGTGTAATAGAAACGGGAGTTACTGAAGTGAAGATCAAAATATAATTTCGGCAGCTATGAGGTAAAATTGCACAGCTGCACAAGGCCATCCAACATATTACCTAATGACAAGACATATACGTTACCTTCTTACCTTCCACCACCAGCAAAGAACCTACATCATGCATGCCACGAGGGACCCCGAAATGCACAGAGGACTGAATGCGGTACGGAAAAGTTAGGGCACTGGCGACAGTCCCGGACGGAACTAGTCTGGCCAACCACTTCCTAGGAACACGATTATTTACTACACCATCACTTTAAACCGAGCAACTAGTAGATTTCAAAACGAGGACTGTATAGCGCCTCCTTCTTGCTCAGAGCAACCAAAGGAGCTTAATCATCAACACCAGCAGGTAATTTTTCACATCCTTGGCAGCTTGACAGACTGGGGCTTATGTGCTGGAGGGACTTCATGTTCGTTCGTAAGCGCGAGAAACTCCAACCAATTCACCATGCGTGTCACCTTTGACATTCGACCCATTATCATGCAATCTAATCCATACCATGTATTTTGCTGACCTGACATTATATATAAGCTTTAATTAAAGACTAGTTTTTTCTAATGCTTACACTGGGTCACATTCAAGAGACGACTTTCACGCCAAAGTCTTTAGTAACATGCTATTCATCATCCAGCAAGTACAAGTCTAGTTAGCTTACGCCAGTCTGGCCATAATGCCGCCCTGTTCATAGGAATTTATCACAATTTCAGGTGGGAAAACTTATTATACTCTTAGAAACAACGGGGGCGAGCTCAAGGTCTGCAAGCATATTCTTGAAGGCATTATCTTAAACATGTAAACCTGGAGGTCACTTTCAAGAGCAGCTCTTTAGTTTTAGTCTCTTAATATGTTTGTCTCCAGCGTGTCCCAGTTCCTGACAAGGGAGGGAAGTGATCAGGTATAATAAACATCATCGAAAGTTGCGGGAAGCAAAAATCCTGAAAGTGAAACATGTCGCTTCAACTCGAGCGTTCTCCATTCATCAACAGATTCTTACGAGAGCATGTTGCTTTTGACGGGAGGATGGGAGGGGTGTCTGTAACGAGGGAGAGAACTCTTAAAGCGAAGTGTGGCGCCCCTAAAATTAACAACCCTTAAATGGGACGCTTACAGAGCTAACACACGAGGAGGCTGCACTCACCAGTAATAACTTCTCAAGCACGAGGGCAAGTAATTTAAACATCAGCAGATGGCAGCACTAAGCAATGATAGAACCCACATCTTGAACTGCCACTGTCAATGTATTCTACCCACTCAACATTCCCACACAATTTACTGCAGTGACTAAACCCACCATCCCCCATCTTCCATCTCCTCGCCACTGTACCTATCCCCTCCATCATCTCGCCTCACTGACACACCAAAAATCTTTAATCCACTGTCATGTGCCTGAAGACAACGTGTACCTCACTAACCTGGGTCGTAGTCACAGTACCAGTTCCTATACAAACGTTGCCAAAAAATGCTCCGTGCCATTCAAAGTCTTCTTAATTAGAAGTTAATGCATGCATATCTGATCAAAATATTCCAAAAACATTATATTTAACTGCCAATGGCTTCCCCCACACACACAAAAAAAGAAAAATCTGCCTCTTAATTACAATCAAAATGAGTTGCTGAAACCACAAACAAACGTTAATGCCTAATTATAGTAAATAGGAAATGAGAAAGTATTCGATAAATATGTTGGTGAACGTTAAGAACAAAACATAAAATATCAAAGATCGGGTGTTAGGATGAAATATGAAAAAAAATCCAAAATCCACTCCTATTTGAAAAATCCAATTAATTTTGTTCACTTCAGTCCATTCCAGTACGTGGGTTAAGCCATCATACCCAAGAGTCATAACGTCTATGTAGGGGTATAAAAAATATATACAGAAAATGAATTTATATAGACTTCGTTACTTGGTTGATGATCAACGGGGTAAAACATGCTCCACTTAAGGCCAACTCGGGTGAGAGAGAAATAAGAGATATAGGAAAAACTAAGAAGACACAAGTAAATGAAATAAAAAGAAGGTAAATACTGAAGTTAATTTGAATTTCCACTTTCGTAACGTTCATCCCGCCCGGCCGGCAGCCACCGTCAGCAGCCTGGAGGAGTGAACGCCAGCGAAGTAAACAAATCACAAATTAGTCCTCAAGAACTGTATTTTCTTTTTTCTGTTTCCTTTTTTTTCTGGGGGAAAGGACGGGAATTGTCCCCGGGCTATACGTCTATTCTTTATTTATTCTTATTTTTGGTGAAGTTGTCCCAGGATTCATTTTTTAGGGGGAAGTTGTCCCTAGGATTTTTTTTTGGCGGGCTCCCCCCCCACCCCCCCGGTAGATATTAAGCGTTTTCCACTAACGGAAGAGGGCCACACTCCCGCTAAATTACCGTAATCCTTGACGAGGCGAAACAAAAGGTCGTGCTACCTCAGGAAGAACCCAAATTGGTTCCCCAACACACACACACACACACACACACACACACACACACTTCCAATGTACCAGGACAGTGTTCTCCTTAGCTTGACCCCAGAAGCTGTTTCTCACCACCTGAACCTTTAGGCATGCGGGTCACTTCAACCTTCCTTTTAAGGCCCGTAGCCATTGGGGGTGCAATAGGTCTTTAATGGTGGGCCTGATAGGTGTTGAGAGCTGCAATCTCTCCTTAATGGTGGGCCTGATTAGCTAGGGCCCAGCCTTGATGATGTGAACTTCCCTCCGTGACTGGAGCCTTCAACATAAAAAAAAAAAAAAAAAAAATGAGCCGTAACGTTGCGTTCAAAACAGCTTCAAATTCTAAATATCCAGAATTTCATTTCTTGCTTAAAATTTCAACTTAGCAGTTTCCTCACATATACGCCATTTGCTTCTATTCATATAATAACGTGTTTTATTGAATGAACTAAAGACATAAGCTGAAAACATAGAGGGAAAATTACCAAACACAATCTAAACGCAGAAAGACAGAGGACTTGTGTTGACTAATGACTTCTCTGGCCCTATTAAACTACATTTTCAGATTCCTTAATTAGCTCTATTGTGGCTTTTCCAGGTGAATATCTATGTAAAGTCTTCGGGTCTCTCTCTCTCTCTCTGTCTCTCTCTCTCTCTCTCTCTCTCTCTCTCTCTCTCTCTCTCTCTCTCTCTCTCTGTCCTCACTCTCCACAGCCTGAGCTGGTCCAGTTCTAGGCTGCAGGATTGGGGGGTCGTGTGGTCTACCAGGCTGCTGGAAGCCACAGCCTACTTGCCTGCATTACGTACATGGTGTGTGTGTGTGTGAGTGTGTGTGTGTGTGTGTGTGTGTGTGTGTGTGTGTGTGTGTGTGTGTGTGTGTGTGTGTGTGTGTGCGCCAGAGGATTTCAGAGCGACAGCGTACACTGTGTGTGTGTGTGTGTGGGCACTACTGTACAAGGGCAGCCGTTGCCAAGATCTTTATGTTGAGGACACAGCTGCAAGGCTGCTGCCTTCGGTAGCTGCAGCCGCCCGACACGGGCCACACGTCACCGCGCATCTCGTCCAGCTAGAGGAGGAGGAGGAAGTGAGGGAAGATGGGGAGGGAGACTGAAGAGCAAAACAAGACATGGGGTTGTTAGGGAGGTAAATGCAAGAGTCCTGGAAAGAGGGGCAAGTATGAAGTCTGTTGGGGATGAGAGAGCTTGGGAAGTGAGTCAGTTGTTGTTCGCTGATGATACAGCGCTGGTGGCTGATTCATGTGAGAAACTGCAGAAGCTGGTGACTGAGTTTGGTAAAGTGTGTGGAAGAAGAAAGTTAAGAGTAAATGTGAATAAGAGCAAGGTTATTAGGTACAGTAGGGTTGAGGGTCAAGTCAATTGGGAGGTGAGTTTGAATGGAGAAAAACTGGAGGAAGTGAAGTGTTTTAGATATCTGGGAGTGGATCTGTCAGCGGATGGAACCATGGAAGCGGAAGTGGATCATAGGGTGGGGGAGGGGGCGAAAATTTTGGGAGCCTTGAAAAATGTGTGGAAGTCGAGAACATTATCTCGGAAAGCAAAAATGGGTATGTTTGAAGGAATAGTGGTTCCAACAATGTTGTATGGTTGCGAGGCGTGGGCTATGGATAGAGTTGTGCGCAGGAGGATGGATGTGCTGGAAATGAGATGTTTGAGGACAATGTGTGGTGTGAGGTGGTTTGATCGAGTAAGTAACGTAAGGGTAAGAGAGATGTGTGGAAATAAAAAGAGCGTGGTTGAGAGAGCAGAAGAGGGTGTTTTGAAATGGTTTGGGCACATGGAGAGAATGAGTGAGGAAAGATTGACCAAGAGGATATATGTGTCGGAGGTGGAGGGAACGAGGAGAAGAGGGAGACCAAATTGGAGGTGGAAAGATGGAGTGAAAAAGATTTTGTGTGATCGGGGCCTGAACATGCAGGAGGGTGAAAGGAGGGCAAGGAATGGAGTGAATTGGAGCGATGTGGTATACAGGGTTTGACGTGCTGTCAGTGGATTGAATCAAGGCATGTGAAGCGTCTGGGGTAAACCATGGAAAGCTGTGTAGGTATGTATATTTGCGTGTGTGGACGTGTGTATGTACATGTGTATGGGGAGGGGGGGTTGGGCCATTTCTTTCGTCTGTTTCCTTGCGCTACCTCGCAAACGCGGGAGACAGCGACAAAGTATAAAAAAAAAAAAAAAAAAAAAAAATATATATAACAATGAAGTCCGAGTATTATCTGGAGCGCAGGGGAAAGCTTACGATCTATATTTCCTCCTGGGGTTAAAATGATACCCAGCCTACCCATCCAAGGACGGGGGGAGGGAGAGAGAGGGGAGGGAAAGTAACGAAGTAAACCCTCCCCTACCCCTCAAACATCCCCTGGGGCGCGTGGGAGGGTAACTAAGTTATCGGGCGGCCGAGCTCCCCGGGATCCGACTGAATGACTTGACTACGGACTGACGCACACACCCGTCATTATAGAAGCAGCGAGCACACGGTAAACAGCCTTCCTTTCCCTTTCATAATTCGTTCATCACACACACACACACACACACACACACACACACACGTGTCTCTCTTCCCTCCTACAAAAGGACGGATCATTCTTCAAAGTACATGAATCCCTTCTAACTTTAATGCCACTTCCTTCCTCTTTCCCTTAGGATCCAAAGACTTATAGTGATACTACGAGTTGACATAATCATCAATGTCTCACGTCTCTGGGAAAGGTAATATTCCCAGCGCTTTACACAGTCTTAAGCGTGTCTGTTCTTCACCGCTCCCCTGCAGGCACTTAATTCACTAAGGAACCACGAGAATGACTGTATCAAGATCACAATGACGAAGACTTTTATGAAAAATACATATATAATGAATCACCAATTGTAAGCCACACACACACACACACACACACATATATATATATATATATATATATATATATATATATATATATATATATATATATATATATATACATATAAAGTGGACTCTGCCTGCTAGTGGGTACAACGCGAGCAAGCAAGCATGCCAACAACCAGTGTGCAATGCAGGCGACACCACACCACGAAATGCATTCAGGCTGATGAACGAGCCCTGTACGAGCGCACTGTAGGAACTAGATCACTTTAAGGAGCGCGACCCTAATGGCATCCCGTCCTAAATACTGGAGCAGTATGCTGAAACACTCGAGACAGACCACTCGAGATGACTGGAAGAAGGAACAGCGTGGATGGAGTGGGCAAAGAAGTGTGCTGTACTTCTTAATGTGGAAAGAGACTTAGAAGGGGGGAAAAAAAAAGAAGGGTCTACGCTACAGGACGCCATAGCTGATAAGAACGGAATGGCGAACCACGAAGCAAACAGTTGGACACACGGGAATTAAAAGCTATCCAGGATGGAGGCGCCTTTTACAATGTCTATGGAGAGATCTCAAGGCATTACACATTTGGACCTCACAATTAAGCATCCACTATGAAAAAAAAAAAAAGGACTGTAGCTAAATAGCAAATAACATTTGGCATCCCACCCAACGACCAGACAAAAAAAAAAATAAAGCTGTCGGCAATAACGTGATGGATGGATGGATCACCGAACGCTCCTCCCCAAAGATGCCTCTACTTGAGCAGACGTAAACATAAGGTCCCGGCAGGGGCTTGGTCCGGGCCGAGACCGCTGCTATTCCCAACCTATGTCAACGACTTTAACCCGAGGGGAAGAGACCAGCATCATACCTAAATATATCCGTGCATGATGCTCAACCCATGGGGGGTTATAAGGAGTACTGGACTCTTTGTGTCAACTTACTATAGATTCCAGTACTGGCCTGATGATGATGACAAGTGAAATTCAACAAAGTTTGGGACGCAGTGAAACGAAGCAAAACAATGATTATGAATTACAGAGGAATATATTTAACTATCTGCAATATGGACAGATATAATGTTCAGTTTGTCTTCACAGAACATCATCACATGGAAGAGAGAGAATTAAATCTGTACGATCCATGCCAAAACAACCATCAAGTTTACGTGCTTTTAAAAAGAGACGTTCAGAATGGTGCCTCTTAAAATACCTAAAGTAGACTACTGTATGCACCGCTAGCCCAGCTGGTCTCCTCACTCAACGTACACTGGCTTACTGGAGGGAGTCCAACGACGGCCGACAAAAAAATTGTGCCACAAATAAGAGCCGTATTGTACCAGGGGACTCTCGCCCTACACCACGCCAACCTATAATATATGAAAGATGGCCAGGAGTGTGGAAGGGGGGTTATCATCATACTATAAGTTCCTCAACGATTATACACACCGTATATATATATATATATATATATATATATATATATATATATATATATGTGTGTGTGTGTGTGTGTGTGTGTGCGCGCGCGCGCGCGACACAGTCTGCACGCGAAAAGTCACACCTTTAACAAGGGTGTATCACTGAGACTACAGAGCCATCTTGTCAAAGAACTCACTCCAAAGGAGTCCACACTTCCCTGCTACTTGAAGTGGCATAGCCCTGGGCTGCAGGAGCCTCTAGAAATAGGGTTCTGGGCAACACCAGGGGGTTTTCCTCATAAGGTCTCCGGGGGTAATTGTAAATATGGTGATACCGAACTCATCCGCCTCCTGCATGGGTTAAAACACAAGTGACAAGTCACGTTTAAAGAAAGGGAGGGCAATGCACTTTCGTCGAGGGCCTTTTCACCCTAAAGGGATACATGATTTCCCTGCTCCTGAGTGAAGCGCAACCTCGAACCTATAAGTTCCTGGGATTGTAATAATAATAATAATAATAATAATAATAATAATAATAATAATAATAACAATATTAATAATGGACAGACATTAATATATGTCCAACCTTTATTCTAAAAAAATATTTCTGAAACCCAACACATCAATTACAAATTCATCATCAATATTACTAGCACAATTATCATTATACACAGGCAATATTACGAAACCCAATACCATGCCTGAACATAATGAGTCTGTTTCACGAACTGTAAAATCAAACTACAAAAATTAGGTGAGCCAGCTAGCTAGTGTGACCCTCCAAGCCGCTATCAAATCAAATATAGAGAAAAAAAAATCGAGAATAAAATTTCTGTAGCAAATCTTGCCAGGCAACACAGGTAACACACGGATGACGTCAGTGGAGCATCCATCCAATCACCGCCCGCGCTGCTCGCGTTTCTGAGCAGCGCCACAAATTTTCCTTATTTACCTAACCGGTTAATTTCATAATGGAGTCATGCACATACACTCTGGGGAATATCTACTAAAAATAACCGAATGACATGGTGTGCGGTGTGATGTAGGTGCCTGCAACGTCACAGTATGTCTGTTTGGGGTTGCCAGTGGCGTCTGGCAACCACCCTCGTCATCCCGACTGCCGGAAACACAGCAGCAGCAGCAGCAAGTGTTTCGCCTAATTGTCCTTCCAGTTTTAGTTGTTGGCTTTCCATCCCCAGCAACATTCAAGCTCTGAAGACGCAAAGGCTGAGCACCAGTTATCGCTGCCTTTTCCACGTCCAAAAGGTACTAGACGAGGGGGAAATTAGGTACCTACGACGTTATTTTGCCGTTCGTTTTTTTTTGAGTTGCACAAAAAAAAAAGAGTACCTTCCTCTCTACCCACAAGTTCGTACAACAGGAATCTGCCACGAGAGAGAGAGAGAGAGAGAGAGAGAGAGAGAGAGAGAGAGAGAGAGAGAGAGAGAGAGAGAGAGGTCTCTGATGATCGTCTATCTGGGCCAGGATGCGATAAGAACGGCTAGGCAGCCCTCGCACTGGCCCCGAGTCAACTGCTATCAAGTCCTACACACCGACCGTCCCCACCGGCTAGGGTTACACACACCGACCCCCTACCCCCATCCCACACATCCACCCCCATATATATATCCTAACCCCCCCTCCTCCCCCACCACCCTGCCCCTGCTTCACGTTTACCTCTCCATGGGGGTAACTACGATTGACTACACTTCAGAACGCTGGTAAGAGAGCATGAATGACCATTTGAACACAACGCTACGAACCGTGGAGCATAAACGGTCTTGATTCGAGACGGTGCGACCCTTCGATTTAAAAAAAAAAGGGGGAGGTGTAAGACCCCCTGACCATGACGGTACGACCCCTTACGAACGACAGTACCACCATTTTAAGGTCAAGAGGCTCGTTCTCATCAGATGACCTTTTCCACGTACATAATATGTTCTCGCCATGTTAGTTACACCTTGATGTAAACAAAGTGCATTATTGGATACACACCACCACGGCTTCTACGACCACATATAACACAAGACTTTTTCGACAAACCTGTGGACAATTCAGCTGGTCTACGCTAAAGCTTTCCTCCAAATACCTCGTACCTCTACAACAGATGGGGGGGGAAGAAGATCCCTCCACTGTCAAATTGCCTCGGGAGATGAAATACTTCCAGCGAAGATCAGGTTAGGTTAAGGTTGATGTGGCATCGCAAAGGATACGTTAAGGTGAGCTTAAGATTGGGTTACAGCGGTTGGGATGGGTTAGGATAACTTTAGATTACAGTAGGTTTGGTGGTTGGGAGGGAAGAGTTCTGGCCAGATCAGGCACCACTGGGGAAGACTTTCCTTACTCGCTTATTTTTTTTCTCAGCGATGTTGAAGCAGAGTTACACACACACACACACACACACACACACACACTCCTACTAAATGTAAATGACGACTTACACTTAGCATTATTTTTCTTTTTACAAGCAGGTCTCGATTGGTGCCGCAATATCAAACCGGAAAACAGACCTCTGGTATACACGATAAATGCCCTAAATGGTCCTCGGGACACTTCCAAGTCGCTAACAAGCACTCCTAATGATTAGCAAGTTCTGAGAGAGAGAGAGAGAGAGAGAGAGAGAGAGAGAGAGAGAGAGAGAGAGAGAGAGAGAGAGAGAGAGAGAGAGAGGGGGGGGGGGGGGACCCCTAATACACATGAAGTGTAGTAACCTCGAACTGGTATTAACAGACAAAAATTAACTAAGAAACAAGTTAAAAAAAGATGAACATACAACGACTCAAGCACAGAAAATCAACTGCTATCGGGTTTTCAGAGCAATCCACTCAACTCACCTCTAGCTCACTGCTGTTATACACACACACACACTGTTACACACACACACACACACACACACGCACGGTACAAGCCGACTGGCACGCAAGGGCATTACGACCTAAGAGCTGATGCATACCACTGATATTAGGTGGACAAGACCAATTAACACCAGGAAACAGTTCACATGAATGTGACTAACCACCACCATTATCGCACGGAATATGTGTGTGTGTGTGTGTATATATATATATATATATATATATATATATATATATATATATATATATATATATATATATATATATCCATGAGGCAATGTCGTAAAAACTCTTAATAGAGATTTTACACAAATCACCATCAAATCCTGGAAAAAGTAATAGTAATCTAGATATAAGAGAGAGAGAGAGAGAGAGAGAGAGAGAGAGAGAGAGAGAGAGAGAGAGAGAGAGAGAGAGAGAGAGAGAGAGAGCTCACGATGGGTACCCGTTTTGACCCAACCAACCCAGCCACTCTCAATTCCATTTCGACAGTGAAACGCCTTGATAGAGGAACGGGATCCTAGTGCTGTCAATAGGTGCCACTGTGGTCCGGGCTGCCCCACGCACCAGCCAAGCCGAATCGCATCCAGGACCTTTTTAACAATGCATCGCGTCGCGAGGCTGGCCGGCTTACTGGCTGCCTGCACTCGGCCATGCCTGTATGCATGAGCACTGTTCTACCTCCCTGTACCAGACCGTACCTGCATGCAAGACCTAACGGTTGCACCAACTGGACACCAGAAATCCTCCTTTACTCACGATATGGCTTGCTGGCTGGAAAAGGGAAATGCTCGAAAAAGCCGGACGGACACAAGGCATCACCCGGAAATTTTGCATCGTCTGAACATTTGCTCAGCGCAAAACGTTACTCCGCCGCCTTAACCACTATGGCACGACCCTTGAGCGTCGTGCGGCGGTATGACACCCCTCTCAGTAAGCTGGCCTGGCATTTGACGTGATCCTTAGAGATCAGTCCCCTTCCGTCGATTTCGAATGTCGTGTACAGAGTCTTAAAAAAAAAAAAAAAGAGAGAGAGAGAGAGCCAAGCCATCGTAACCAGGGAACGTACCGTCGTGCTCAAGGGGCGTACTGAGGTTAAAATTACCAAGTATCATACACACACACAATACATTCAACTACTTTCAATTCCTGTTCAGTACACAGCAACAATTCAAAAAAGGCATCTCAGATAGGTGCCACAGCTTATCACAAGGTTTACAATGAAGACTTATGACTTCGGGGAAGCGACAGCGGAGGCCCTTGGAACACACTGGCAGTTCTGTTCCTCCACTGGCTTCCCTTACATCACGGGCCGGAGACGGTGGATGTCGGCGCCACCAACATATTGCACCGGAGCAGGTATGTGCGCCCCTTCCCAAAATCTGAATGAGCCTCTCTACTCCCAAGGAGCATCTAAGTTTACCCTCACTAAATATTTATCTTTACCCTCACTAAACATCTAAGTTTACCCTGCCTAAAGATCTATATTTACCCTCATTAAACATTTATGTTTAACCTCTCTAAACATCCATGTTTACCCTCACTTAACAGGTATGTTTACCCTTACTAAACATCTATGTTTACACTCGCCAAGTACCAATTTTACAAGCACTAAACGTCTCTGTTTACACTCGCAAAACATCTCTACTTCCCGTCAGTACTGATCAAAGCTTTCCCTCATTTAACATCAATGTTCACCCTACGTAAACATCTACGTCTGCCCTCACTACACATCCACGCCTACCCTGAAGTTCGTCTGTTTACCTTCATTAAACATCAGCTCTCACCCTCGCTAAACATCAATGTTCACCCTTAATCAAGCTCACGATATTTCTTTTTTTTTTAATTCATTCACAATAATCCCAGGCAGGAGGTCCTTCTCTACCCAGTGGACCTGTCTGTAGACACGCTCGAGTGTCCGGACATTACCCAGTCGACCTGTCTGTAGATTCTCTCGCTTGAGTGGACACAGCGTCGTTCCCCAGCTAATAATTCGTCTACACCAGCAACTTTCCTGTTTCCTAACAGGATCTGCTGATTGGAATAATTAAAAGCCCTCCCGAAGGCTGTATCTTGGGGCTACGTTGTATGTAAGGAGATTGTATTCGTCCAAGTCGTACAAAAGATGATTATGCCAAACTCGTGGACACAAAGGTTATACTTGTGTCTAAAGCTTAATACAAGAGGATTTAATTATGTCGTTACATAATAGGACTTTTTACAAGTACAAATCGTATACCAGAGGATCTACTTGTGCTAGACACAAATATACACGAAAACTGTACTCTGTACAATACGTTAACAAGAAATATAATTGAGCAAGGCTCATATGCTAGCTAAATCTTTGTATTATTAAATACCACAGTCAGCTAGAGGAAATATACACCAATTACCTAGCCACAATATACTCCAAACAATAAACCATTAAATATCTATATTTCCCGGTTATAGACCATATTTTTTCAATAAAAGCTGATAAAAATACAAGCCAATGAGGAATCTCTTCGTCTGTTCCCCGCGCTACCTCGCTAACGCAGGAGACGGCGAACATTACTTACATTTTCTGGCGTTACCCAGCTTATGTAGGAAACCAGACATTAAACACACACACACACACACACGTAATGGCAACTACAATCACAGTTTATCAGCTCCCTTTTTAAAAAATACGCTACGGTGGCAGTTATCTTTAACATGAGAAATGCGTTACCTTACGATACACGATTAAGATGGATCAAAATGAATCATGCATCGCTGACTTAGCAACTTCAGAAACAAAACAAAAGACGTTTTAAAAGCCTTTTTTTTCATAAACAAGTTTACAGGTACGAGGCATAAGCGAGTACAAACTTTCATCATGTAAGCCATAAGTACCGAAAAAATACAATAATAATTTCACATTTTTTTTCTTAATCTGCGTCAAACTTTTCCATGCACAGTGTATTTCAAGAAAGACGAAGGACGACTATTGCCTCGTATTCGTCATGACATATGGCATGGGTACTTTCAACACACATAATACCGTTTAGTAAATTTTTTTTTACATAAGAAACAACAATCATATAAAAGAGCACTTTACCGCCAGGGGTTGGAGACAACAGACCAAGTCTGCCATGGGAGCGTCAACTCACCTGCAAGAGAAAAATAATCTTACATTAATAACAGTGACAATGTTGTGCATGTTGCTGTAACATTTGCCGTTAGTAGATTACACCCACAGGTTACTGAGGATGGGGTGGGGGAGATAGGAACTAATTCATACGAGAGAGAGAGAGAGAGAGAGAGAGAGAGAGAGAGAGAGAGAGAGAGAGAGAGAGAGAGAGAGAGACCCAACCAGGCCTTAACATCCTGGCCAGCCAGCCAGAGGGGTAGTAGGGGGTGGGAGATTGGGATTGCCCCGGGGGCGTGGGTGGGGGGGTCCAGTCCTACGGAGCCGACAAACCAAATAGCCTAGGCTCCTTCCAAACGCCCACTGACGTCACAATCAATACAATCTCAACGCCCTCTGTCTCTCATGCGCGCGTACATGCGTTCGTACGTCAGCCTGTGTGGACCCTTTCATGAGTGCGTGAGTGTGTTGAGTGAATGGTAATCACAAAGGCAGGGGGGGGGGGGGGGCGAGTGTGTGTGTGTGTGCTGTCTGTGTGGGTATAGTTAAGCTGGCGGTATGTGGCAATTATGAGTCCTCGTTGCCAGAGGGTACAAGAATGATGATCACACAACGGTTCATTTAAGATTACAGATAGGTTTCTCAAAATGGCCACACCGCAGTTAAAACTGTTAAAAGAAATATAGCCGTTCTAAATCGGGTACTGATTATGTCTTCACCATTTTAGACGGGCTCGGCTGCGCTGCGGCCGTGGTGCCGAACTGCAACCCGGGGGTCGAGGGAATTTTAAGAAGTGAGAGAGAGGTGACGGTGGCGGGGTGGTGCATCCGCTTCTTCCAGAACTGTCGCATGGTGGAGGAAGGTTGTGGGTGATTCATGAGGAATAGTATGTGGTTATTTAAGCTATGCTACCCCCTGCATATTTCCTAGTTGCCCCTGTATATGGTTGAGAAAGAGGAAAATGAGGTGGGGGAGGCTTAAGTAAACTTACGAAGAATAGCATTTGTTCTCGAGTTCTGTGTGTGTGTGTGTGTGTGTGTGTGTGTGTGTGTGTGTGTGTGTGTAATAAGGGGGTCCATGCTCTCCCTACTTCTGACTGTACCGTGGCCTCTAAGCTGCAAGAACGAACCATCCTCCCCCAACCCCTCTCTCAAAAATAAAGACCCCCCCTCTTGGTGTTGTATATAACATTTATGCACATAAAACGCGCCGCTGAGAATTTAATTCTCATCCACAATGGACGGCAAAAAAAAAAAGAAATCTCCGTTAAGGGGCGTGCCCGGAACACCACCTCCCTCCCTCCTCCCCCTGTACAAAGGGGTCTGAGAGTCTCAGCAACGCGACCTCCCTCCCTCCCTCCCCCTATACAAAGGGGACTGGGAGTCATATCAACGCGAACTACAAGTGAACCGAACACAGAGGACGACAATGCCCGAGGCAGGGAACCCGAGACGCGCTCATCACATAAACTGTCTCGGACAAGAGCCTCTGTGACGTCACGCGGCGGCCGTGACGTCACAGACCCCTCCCCCCCACAACATCCCTCCTCCCTCCAGCAGCAGGAGAGGCCACCAGCGGTACGCTCTTCCACAGGATGTCAACCTTGAGATCCGTCGAAGAAGAAATAATAATCCCTTGGTAAAGAGTTGCCAATATATATATATATATATATATATATATATATATATATATATATATATATATATATATATATATATGCTCCGACGACCGAAATTACTTTCAAAAATATAATCTAAAAGAGATTAATAGTTTGAAAATTACATAATTTTATTAAGAAAAATTTAATCAACTATGTTTACGTTATATTTTTATACGAGATCTTTAAGTAATTTTGGTCGTCGTAAACTTCATAACATTACCCAAAACTTACCCAAACGTACCTAACAAAGGCGTAACCCCTTGAGCACGGGGAGATGATACGACCCTACAGGGAGAGACGGTGTACGACCCTTGAGCATGAGGGTACGACCCTTGTGTATGGACGGCCTGGCCTCTGACCTGACGCTCAAGTGTCAGGTGATATGCCATGCCAACATCCCAAGGGTCGAACCGTCGTGCTCAAGTCTCGTACCGTCGTGCTTGAAGGCCGTACCGTCGTGCTCGAGGGTCCTACCTTCGTGTTCGAGTCGTACCTTCGTGCTCAAGTGTCGTAACGTCGTGCTCAAGGATCCTACCGTCGTGCTCAAGGGTCGCACCATAATGCTCGATGGGCTTAAACGATCAATTAAAAAAAATGCATTTGGAAAAAGAAAAAAAGGGATAGACCCCATAATACGAATAATACACATGACAGGTACAGGTCCCGCCCGCGCCCTTCACGCCCTCCTGATTTCCAGGCGAATCGCTTCTTGGGTTCCCTAGCTGAGAAAATGCTATCTTAGGAGACACGAGACCTTCGCCGCCTCCCGCAGGATTACCGTTGGTATGTGAGCAGAGCAAAGCCCTTAAAGATGCTGTCCCGTCTCTCTCTCTCTCTCTCTCTCTCTCTCTCTCTCTCTCTCTCTCTCTCTCTCTCTCTCTAACTTGCCACCCACTATCATGTCCCAACTATTACCCTCAGAGATTCGACCACCACCACCACCATCATCATCTCCAACACTTCACCACCAACCACAATTACCAACGGTCATATCGCATCGATATCATCACAACCACATCACCATCCCACAACCACTACAACACCTATCACCATCTCTACGAGCAACAACGTACCACAGCCACCACCATCAACCCCCCCCATCACTCGACCTCCAACACAACCACCCAAATCACCGTCCCGTCATCACAACCTTCTTCACAACCCAAAAAAAAACCACTCGCCATCCGATCATCACCACTACAACACCATCGCAAACCATCACTCTCCACTCTCCAATGCCACCATCTCTACCACCATCACCACCACCACTCTCTTCCCCTTCCTCCCCATACTATCGTAGTACCTCTAAACTACTCCCTCCAATATCACCGCGTCTCTTCCACCGCCTCAATCATCACCATCACGAACCAACCCACATATACATCAAACAGTGCACGACACAAGACACTGCCAGTCCACCAGTGTGTACTGGCTTATTAACAGCAAGTATTGGAGTCCTGACTTCAAATAGAAAATAACGAAGAGTGACATTTGGGTTACCACAAGGCCCCATTTTGTAAGCTCCATTCTCGAGTAATATATAAAGAAAAAAATAAAAATAATAATGACGCAGATAAATGAGAAAATAGACAAAATTAATACTGTATGAAGGTTTGAATATATTAAGACATGATGCAGCGCATTGGGGCAGGGCATATGGACTTCAATTTACGCAAAGTTGTTATATATACACCCTCTTGAAAAAAAAAAAAAAAACATCAAGTAAGACTATAAATATAAGTTGGGAAAGCCTTTCTTGGAAATATGGATAAAAGGAAGATTTCAGAGTAATGATAAATAATGACTCAAATTACGCAAAAACAATACGCAACTCCAGATAATAAAACTAGCATTATCAAAGTTCCATAAACGAGACACGAAAGACAAAACACTTGCCCCTTACAAAATAAAAATTGTCACAGCACATACGGAACACACTGCTCAAATTCTGGTCACCGAACATAATCGAAGAGGACGAAGAAAAAAAATACAACAGCACATACGGAACACACTTCTAAAATTCTGGTCACCGAACATTATCGAAGAGGACGAAGAAAAAAAAAATACAAAGCGAATACAAAGAGTAAGAGAAAAACTAGTTCCGCCGCTCAAAAACAAGCTTCCGAGAAAAGAAACAGATATCTGAAATGACTTTCTTAGTAGAAGCGTAAACTTCGGTGAGGATCTTCATAAAAAGTTGTCAGAGCATTTTGCTGATATCGATAATGTGAATAACGACAATTTCTTCTTCACATCAGACACAAACATAATGGCCAGAAATAACTCTAAAACTAAAGGCAAAGAGAAACGTAAAAAAAAAAAAAAAGCGGGCAAGTTTTTATAAAAGTATAAATAGCACAATATCGATACGAAGAACTTTCACAACACAAGTAATTCAATAATCAAGTCACAAGACAAGTAATCTACTTATAACAATCATCAGCAAATAATCCTGTTCATGAATTATATCATGCACGTATTTCAACTGTAAAAGTAGTAAATGGAAACCACCCTCCTGGCGAGCATCCAATGAGGGCATTTCATTACAATGCGCTCTCCATTCGTCCCTTCCTACAAAACTTCTGTAGCCAGTATACTCTCCCTATAGGGTATGATGACGTACATTCCTCAATTTTTTTCTTTTTTTAAATGCCATCTGATTCAAACCGGAGGGAGTGGCCGAGACATGAGCAACCCTCTCCTTTAACATCCTCCCTCCCCCCCCACCCCATACGTGGGTGGATTAAGAATTCAGGATGCTATTACTGTCTATTCGCAACCCCCCTCCCCCCCGGGGGGGAACACATGACCTCGTCATAGGTCATCAGGTCTCCCGTCGGCGTTATCTGGCCTTTCCCTCCTCGTGCTCCTCCATCCTCTCCCTCCCCCAGGCGCACTGTCTTCAAGCAGATAGATATGCAGCGCCTTCTCATGGGGACTTGTCTTCCATTATCTGGCTTTCCCGCGCGTAATCCCCAGCTCTGCCAAGACCAGCTCATCACCAACACCATTCCCGTAGGCGAAACAGCCTACGGTAACGCTGATACGGTTACTGCCCCTACCACCACCATCGTCACACAATGTCACACTAACCATCACCGTTATGACGTAACCTTTTTTCTTTATATATATATATATATATATATATATATATATATATATATATATATATATATATATATATATATATTTATATATATATTTATATATATATATATATATATATATTTATATATATATATATATATATATATATATATATATATATATATATATTTTTTTTTTTTTTTTTTTATACTTTGTCGCTGTCTCCCGCGTTTGCGAGGTAGCGCAAGGAAACAGACGAAAGAAATGGCCCCACCCCCCCCCCCCCATACACATGTACATACACACGTCCACACACGCAAATATACATACCTACACAGCTTTCCATGGTTTACCCCAGACGCTTCACATGCCTTGATTCAATCCACTGACAGCACGTCAACCCCTGTATACCACATGACTCCAATTCACTCTATTCCTTGCCCTCCTTTCACCCTCCTGCATGTTCAGGCCCCGATCACACAAAATCTTTTTCACTCCATCTTTCCACCTCCAATTTGGTCTCCCTCTTCTCGTTCCCTCCACCTCCGACACATATATCCTCTTGGTCAATCTCTCCTCACTCATTCTCTCCATGTGCCCAAACCATTTCAAAACACCCTCTTCTGCTCTCTCAACCACGCTCTTTTTATTTCCACACATCTCTCTTACCCTTACGTTACTTACTCGATCAAACCACCTCACACCACACATTGTCCTCAAACATCTCATTTCCAGCACATCCATCCTCCTGCGCACATCTCTATCCATAGCCCACGCCTCGCAACCATACAACATTGTTGGAACCACTATTCCCTCAAACATACCCATTTTCGCTTTCCGAGATAATGTTCTCGACTTCCACACATTTTTCAAGGCTCCCAAAATTTTCGCCCCCTCCCCCACCCTATGATCCACTTCCGCTTCCATGGTTCCATATATATATATATATATATCTTCTTCTTTCAAACTATTCGCCATTTCCCGCGTTCGCGAGGTAGCGTTAAGAACAGAAGACTGGGCCTTGGAGGGAATATCCTCACCTGGCCCCCTTCTCTGTTCCTTGTTTTGGAAAAATTAAAAAAAAAAAAAAAACGAGAGGGGAAGATTTCCAGCCCCCCGCTCCCTCCCCTTTTAGTCGCCTTCTACGACACGCAGGGAATACGTGGGAAGTATTCCTTCTCCCCTATCCCCAGGGATATATATATATATATATATATATATATATATATATATATATATATATATATATATATATATATATATATATATATAATGACAGACGAAATATTATATGCGAAACGCACAATATCTTGTGAATTTATGAAAGCTTTCTGAAACTGGTACACTCGCCAACAATTACATGTACAGTTGAAATAGACAAATGTAACGCTTTTCAATTAACGAGGTATATATAGAAAGCAACCATGAGAGAGAGAGAAAGTAGAGAGAGAGAGAGAGAGAGAGAGAGAGAGAGAGAGAGAGAGAGAGAGAGAGAGAGAGAGAGAGAGAGAGAGAGGCGGTGTTTCTAGTAATGGTATAAGTGTGCGTCGAGGGGTGTCGCGGTTTTAAAAGTTCGCAGGAGACCGTCGCTGGTAGTTAGTTAATAGTTCGCTGAGGACTGTCTTGCTTAGAACTGTTGTTCGCTCAGGTGGTCTTCGCTGGCAAAGGGATACGCTGAAACGTGTCGCTGGCGTTCTTAATCAGATGAAAGTTATAGGCATTTTTCCCCGAAAGAAAAAGGGGGTAAGGGGAGGCTTTTGAAAGGAGTCAAGCGGAAGAGGAAAGTTGCTATCAAAGTGAAGTTCGTGGTACAAAACGTCGTCTGCGTTATCAGAGCAAAAACATAAATTCAAGTTTTTATTCATATCACTGCACACAACATTCATTCATGTACGGCTTCCTGTAAGTAAACCGGGAATATAAACCACTTGAGCACGACAGTTCAACCCTCGGGTATACTAGTCCGACCTCTTACGAACTTTAAAATTGTTGCCAAAACAAATCAGCTTCAAAATCCGTTTTCTTTTTCTTACCGTTTTTTTCCTCTTTTTAACGTACACTGCGACAGCTGTATTTACTACTTGAGGCCTTGCACTTCCATTAAATGACTCTTAACAATGTGCTGAAATCCGATATGGCCGAGGCAGGATATCTGTGACCCAAATTTCAAACTAAAGTACTAAGTCCTCCGCGGCACCTCATTCTCAACGAACTTATACTTTACTTAAGTGTCGTCAACTTCGCGTTAAGTTAGCCCTCAACAAGTGGGACCCCCCCCCCCCCCCCGATAAGACTGAAAACGCTTCCGTTATGCCAAGTTTTCAATCCGCCATCTAGGGCCCATATCATTAAGAGATGCTGCCATCAGCGACCTAAACATCCCACTTCCAACGAGTCGTTATGTGATCAGATCAAAATTCTTCGTCTCTCTCATCATTCCGACTAGTTCTCGCGGGACAATGTCGCGTTACCGCTCACCATGGGACAGCCGCTGCAGGCTCCTCCAAGCTGGGCCCAACCCTATGCCCCCCCCCCCCCCGTCCGTCCCTGAGACACTAGCCCTGAGCACCCACGTCCCTAAGGACTTATTCATGTATCCCAATCGCTCCATTCTCTGTCCCATCGCCACCTTTTTATGTCCTAGAGTCTGACGCGATCCCTACGGCCGTACTATCCATCTCGACCCATCCCAGAGGAACCTTTTCCCTGACGCTCCCTGTGGCCTACCCCCTCACCACCACCCTTGGGGTCCTGAGGGGCCCCCCGACTCCCTGTGATCTTCGGCCCCTCCTGTGGGAGGAGAGAGAGAGAGAGAGATCCCTTCCCCCACTCTCCGTCGATGGGTCGTCCTGGGAGCCTAGCCTGATGTTGTGATGTATCAAGCGCGCCTGAAGCAATTACCAGGGCCCCAGGCCCGGCCTCTGGTGATAAGGAAGTTAATGAGTTGAGTGGTGGCTGCCATTATGTCAGCATTATGAACCCGGTACACTCACACGCACGGCTGAGCAAGGAGGCCAGGGCTTACCAGCCATGAGAGAGAGAATGGACAAGAGACATGAAGAAAATATAAAAGTCCGAGAAACCGAGGAAACGTCGAAAATAACCAAGAATCATTTTCATAAGGCTATGCTAATACATCAAATGCTCAAGACTGCTCTCATCTTTACCTTAAACCAATCACAAATCGCTGAACAACACTTTCTACAAATCATAAATCATTTCAAGGGCTTCCACGTGTTCGAAACATCTTCAGGTATGATACTTGAAGATAGGGACTGAAGATAGGGACTCGAACATAGGCTTCGCCTACTGTATTCCCTCTCCTCCGACGTAACGAAGACCGGCGCGTCAGAACGCGGCCAGTCATCACGAATATTACTTCATCTCAAAAAGCCCATCACAACTACGTAACCCATACTTAAACTTAACGCCATATTACTCCTATTTACTCGAGTTTATCTTGTCTTTTTTTCTTGTATTTCACGATCACAAATAAGAAAAAAACTTGAGAGACGATTTCCCGCTGGGAATAAATCTCTCTCAATATATTCCTTGGTGCGCACTGAGGGTGGGCATCCCTCCCATCACCCCCCCCCCCCCCCGGTGACAGAGGCGTCTAGCTCCACGACTGGTCTGGGCCGATAACCTCAGTGCAAGTACGGGACACACAACTCGTACAATAGCCACTCTACTCTACCACGCTCCCAACTTCCCTTACCCTCCTCGCTACAACCACAGCTCCGGCATATCCATACACCTCTCGCTACACGTACACACGTAATGCCAAAGGGAGGGGGGCTGACGCGTGGCGTTCACCACAAGAAAATCTAATGAAAGAGAGAACGAGTAGTGTAAGTTACGTGTTATTAACTGTCATGTGCGAGACGGATAAACTGTACGTTTGCGGTCTGAATGCCAGCGGCCTACGTGTAGGCAGAGACAAAAGACTAACCTGGGCCAAAGGAATGACACTAGATAGCTACTGAAGTGCTGGCTCACTGCGCAGCCGTCACCCAGGTGGGCAGTACCGGTAATATCCCTCCCTGGTCGGCGGTTGGGCTACTTACCACCTGGAGCGGGAGGCACTGCCTGAGCTGATACAAGAGAGGGATGTAAACAAATGCACGAGAGGGTCAAGTGGGGAATTAATTGTGGACCGAGAGGTAAAACGTGGTGCCTACCACGTCCACTCTGTGCCAACCAGTGCGTCTACTCCACACAAACAACATCCACTCTACCCCATATCACGTCCATTTCACACCAACCACATCCGCTCTACACCATATCACGTCCACTCCACACAAACTACAGCCACTCTGCTCCATCAGCGTCCACCCACCACGTCCACACAACCCATACGCGTTCTGTTGGGTAAACAGAGACTGGGTCTTCCAAAATCTGGCAACTTTTATCACGTTCGATAATCTGTAGACTTTCTGTCAAGCTAGTGTAATGTGGGTTGGCAAGTCTGAAGACTTTTTTCTGCGGTTGGTGAACAGTGGGTCGGCAAGTCTGAAGGCTTTTGTGAGGCTGGCGTAAATGTCGGTTAGCAAACCTGAAGACTTTTGTGAGGCTGGTGAAAAATGTGAGAGAAAAAAAAAAGACTTGTGGCCCAAGAGCCTACCAGCCCAGCCCGGGCTGTGGCGGAGGAGAGACGACCCCGCCGTGAAGTGTACTTCAAGTATACTTCAGGTACATTCCAGTCTCTCTGATGTGGCCGCAACCCCTGACTCACTCTGAGACATAAAGCACCCTAGGAGCTGCTGGGGTGGGGTGACGCCGCGCCGCCACCGTGTCTGAGCTTCGCCTGAGGGAGGGAGGAGGATGCACCCACAGGGAGGAACCGAAATTTCACTCACTTTTATGCGTTTAAGAAAAAAAAATCGTTCGTTTTCTTCACGGCCGCTATTTTCACGTTAAGTAGTGCTGGAGATCTTATAATTATCACCATTCACCTCTCGTATTTCTTATTATGTGGTGCTAGTGCACTTATTATCACCATTCACATCACTTATTATCACCATTCACTTCTACTATCCAACATTGAAAATTACTCCTTTTTTCCCCCATTTTCCTTCTGAAACGACAGAGGGCGTCACCACCCATCAAGATGAACTGGGTCCGTACTGTTCTACAGTTTCATAATAATCGGTGGAAACTAAAGTCAGTGCGCGGAAGATAAAAATTTGCGACACGATGTAATCTGTCTGTATAAAGCAAACACAGCGAGAGAGAGAGAGAGAGAGAGAGAGAGAGAGAGAGAGAGAGAGAGAGAGAGAGAGAGAGAGAGAGAGAGAATCACCCACGAAAAAAAGACATTGTCGGAGAAAGGTTTTATAAAATCAGTTACACGAAACATTACAAAAAAATTTTATGTAATTACTCAAAATAAGAATATAATCAAAAAATTACATAATCAGTCCCTGGGATTGTGTTCATGAGAATTATGTAACAGTCGCTAAAACAGAGACTATGAGAAAGAGTATTATATAATCAGTCTCTGGAAATACCTTTGACAGCTTTATACAATAATCAACCTTTAGAAACAGACACAGCAAGAAACATTACATAATCAGTCTCAAAAACAACCAGGCATGAAAGTATAAAGCATTATACAATCAGTCACTAGATAAAGATAATGAAATAATATCAAGAAATAACAGACTGATATCTACACTTGAACAATGCATGACACGGGTTAAACCTACCCAAGACATGCCACATACACACACATTCCCCAGTAAATACGTAAGGCATGAATATCTGCTGCAAGACTTTTCCATCAACGAGAAACACCTAAAAGCGCCGCTGTTTACCTATAGTGTTAAACAGCTCCCAATATATATATCTATGAACGAAACTATAAAACTAATGACACAGCAGCCCCTAAAATATCATGTCTACGGCCTACGTATACAAGTTAACCCATGACTCTTACGATAACGTCGTGGATTGGCCCGACCACCGACCTAACTCTGTAACCGTCAGTTCAAAAGGTAAGACTGACTGGCAAGTCACGCCGTCATGTTCGAGAGGTTTTAAAATCCTTCTGCATCTTCTCACGTAGTCATATCCATCTGAACTGTATGTATGTGCCTATATCATCCAGATGGACAATAAAGTATTACCGTCAAAACCACTTCAGGAAAGGTACTTCAGTAATCATACTCTAGGAATACAAGAGCAGGCAGTGACAGCAGACATAAGAGGAGGAGGGAGCGCGGTCTACCGGACGCGTGAGGAGATAAACTGGTAACAAAATAAAAATGACGCCATCTCACATGACCGCGTTTTTTTTTTCTTTTTTTCTTTTTTACCTGGCCAGAGTTTCTTGGAGAGCGAAAAGGGACAGATCTTTACAAATCGTATTGGATACGACGCCCTTGAACATGACGCATATAAGACCCTTGAGCATAAAAGGCTCTCAAGGGTCGTGCAACTGTCTTTTGAAGGTCGTGCCGTCGTGGTGACGAGCTTTGCAAAACAAGACCTCCTTAGAAATAAAAAAAAAAAAAAATGCTTCATTTCATTCAGAAAATTCTCTTTGGAAATACTGCCAGGATCAAATAGAAAAAATTTCCTAAGGGAAATATTCCTCAGCGGTGTGTGGTGAGCTAGGATTCAAAACGGTTACGGAGCGCACGAGCGTGTGTACTTCAATCACCTTTGAAGGTGTTGCAAGACCTTTCTGTTGGTAGTTATAACAAGAGTCTGACGGCCTTAATGACCCTGGAAACTGACTGGCCTTAATGACCCTGGAAGCTGACTGGCTTTAATGACCCTGGCAGCCCATATAATCAACCAATACAGTCAGCGCGGGACACACTCCATCCAAGATTGCAAGCCTAACCACGCCGATTCTTTTGCTTACATATTACAACTGCAATGATCACTGCAAGATATATAAAATCCAGAAGAATTTAAATATCATGGTCTTCAATAACTTTTATGAGACTATTAGACCGACATGATATTTAGCCGCGAAGCCTAGCTACAACGGCCGACAGACAGAGATTGATGTGCGTGGGGAGCCAGGGACTACCCCCCTGGCCCCACATCCCCACGCTTCATTAGTTATCTCCTGGTGATAACCACACGTCACTTATATTACTACGATCCCGGGCCCCACCAAGCTTGCTCGGATACACCAGTATCCTTCAACGCCTCGCCAGGGACGATGATTGTCCAACTTCGCCAAAGTTCTCCCCGCTCAGCCGAAGTTGCTTTTAAGCATTGGCCGTTACATTATTACCCCCGCACCTTTCATTCCCCTAAACTTGTTACGGGAGTAATTCTATTTCTTACAATATACATAAAATGATGTCTTATATTCAACACAAGAGCAACGTGATCATATACACTGTTTTTGCATACCTGAATGAAAAAGGCTATGCCCCAAGCATTAACTTTTCAAAGCACGCTGGTAACACGATTTTTGTGCCAGGTTTAAAGACATGAAGGTTGAGAACACTGGCCTAGTGACCCTTAATCGCTCATGCCCATTGAACCTAACTTTATTACAGTTAGGACCCTTACAAAATATTAATGGCTTGGTCTTTGACCTGACCCTTAACGTCCAGGAATTTCTTCGATATATTCCATCAGAATTTTGCTTTTAAAAAGCTGTGATACCGTAGGTGATTTCTGAGGTATTTTTTCGTCACGGTGTAACCACCTGCTCTCACAGCGTGTAACGAAGTCCATAAGTTACGCCCTGTTACTGTCATAATATTCTGAGGTTGTGTTACTGCAGGTATGTGAGTAACGTTCTTACTACTATGATGTAACGTATTCATTGCACGTGTTACTTCAAGGCAGTGAGTGACATCCAGCTTCAATGATGCCATTTGTTCTACAAAGGTGTTACTGCAGCTGTGTGTGTGTGTGTGTGTGTGTGTGTGTGTGTGATTCCGTTACCATTAGGGTGTCGGGGGGGGGGGGGGGGGGGGAAATGACCCCGTTACCATGATGTTATGTCAAAAATGACTTTGTTACCTGGATAGTATGAGAAGAATAACAACCCCGTTACCACAATGATATTGAAAGAATAACCTCGTTAGGAAGAAGAATGATCCCGTTACCATGATATAATGGAGAGAGTAACCCCGTTAGTGTGATGGCACAGGAAGAATGACCCCGTTAGTATGATGGCACAGGAAGAATAACCCCGTTACCATGATGGTATGGAAAGAATGACCCCGTTACCACGACGGTATGAGAGGAAAGACCCCGTTACCATGGAGGTACGATAAGAATGACCCCGTTCAAACAAGGGGGCGCCGAACAAGCCGGCCTTGGTAATCCAATTACGCCCCATACAAGCCGGCCATGACAATGCAGTTAACAAAGTACATCAAGAGCGTCCAACTTTTCAGCAAACTGCGTCATCGACAGTGAAACTCTGGCGCCACATTCTTGTAACACTTGTTGACATTTTGCCACTAGCTCTCGCGATGGCAAAAACGCGGGGGAAAAAATATTGTAATAATGTTCAGTGGGAGCAAAATATCAACGTAACTGGTAAGATCAAACTACTCAAAATGTACGGTCAGTTTGCGTGTATCCGAAACCGTCGACTTTCGTGTGTTCTCAGGGTGATGAGGTTGGTCATACATATGTGCCAGAGAACATAAATATGAAGGCTATTCACTCACTCCCTCCTGGAAATATCTATCCATGGCTTCCTGTACACTTAATTAGGCGGAGAATCTCGCTAGGGAACACACGGTATCCATTTTCTTTCATCACCCAGTTTTCCTCGGTCACAGTTGCCTTCACGATGCCCCCCCCCCCCCCCCACGAAATTAATGCCCTCAAGACAACCAAACCGTCTTGACCCTAATTCCATCACACATACAGCTTCTCAGGCCCAGTTGCCTTCCGTAACGTCTTAACCCCAATTCCAATCGACTGCGCTTAAGGTGATGTAGAACAATGGTGTGTGTGTGTGTGTGTGTGTGTGTGTGTGTGTGTGTGTGTGTGTGAGCAACGAACGTCACCACGTACACACGCCCATTAGCTGATGACTTCCTTCACCCATCCCATTCCCCCCTCCTCCCTCTCCCTCCCTCGCTCCCTCCAGCCATCGCCCTAATCAAAGCCCATTCCTTAATTAAGGCCACGCCAGGCACTGTGCCACGCCCTAGTGTGGGGGTGGACCAGTGCCTCATTGTCGTTTACCTGTGGGGAGAGAGAGAGAGAGAGAGAGAGAGAGAGATCGCGGAGTGCGTTAACCATCGTTCTCATGATATTAACCCCCCCCCCCCCACCTCGCTGCTCCACACACACACACACACACACAAGGTAACAATCTTGAAACAATGGGCGTGGTTCATCCCAGCACCCACAGGTTGGCGGGAGCGCTGTAGGATCATCATTATGGGCCGTTCCGAAGCTATCACGGTCGTGCCGTTTGAGAGAGAGAGAGAGAGAAACTTCAATATCGGCACTCTACACACACACACACACACACACACACACACACACACACACACACACACACACACACACACCACGCCCCAACTGCTCCCACAACCAAGATTCACATCTGCCTCATCCGCACAGTTTCCAAGTCGACATCGTCACACACACACACAAACACACCACACACACACACACACACACACATACACACACACACACACTCACACACACACACACTATTAATACAGCCTACTCTATCCATCCAAGGATTTAAAAATACCTCACCTAGCATGAGGTGAGACGCGGGAGAACGCCAGGAATGCCTCCCCAAACAGAAAGGAAAAGCTAAGCAAAGATGAACAACCAGCAGCTGTAACATCAGCGGCGGCGGAGGCAGAGGAGAAGATTCAACGGCTTGGTGGTGGTGGTGACGGAGGGGAGGAATCCAACGCAAGCGGCCAAAAGCGTCTCTTTCCCTGGGCCGGCTACACATATTTTCAACCGGGCCAAAATAAGTGGAGGAGCGCCGCTGGCTGGCTGGCTGGCAGGGTGAGAGGCTCTCCGCTACAACCAGAGTCGCTAGTAATGCAAACACTGGCTTGCTACTGACGTCATACACAGCCACAGCTTACAGCCTACGCTCGTCATATATATATATATATATATATATATATATATATATATATATATATATATACACACACACACACAGATATAGATAGGTCACAGAGAAAGAGATACAGACAGATAGAAAGACAAGACAGAAAGATGGACGGACAGGGACACAGAAGGAAACATAATAGTACTTGTCTCCTTCCCAGTACCTTCAACAACCTTATGCCATGAACCGGGGCATGATAGTGCTCACAGACTATCGTGACTGATCGACGACACGTTAATTTAGTCTTATGTGTCCACACACACACACACACACACACACACACACACACACACACACACACACACACACACACTGTGATGACGCTATACCATTTTTTAAGTCATCCAGATCCAATTATTCTCAGGTCATGTTGTTCCCTCCCGTTAATTCCAAATCCTATTGGATAAAACGCTCGCGTCTCCATTTTTCTTGCACAACACTATATATATATATATATATATATATATATATATATATATATATATATATATATATATATATATCCCTGGTTCTCAAGTATATATGCAGACTGAGTCACCTTGCCATACGTAAGGCCTTTTAGAAAAAAATCTATCATTTTCCTGTTGAATGCCACGCCCAGTTTTATCATATATCTCTCAAGACTGTATAGCTTAAGGCTCTTTAACAGAGAGGAGAGAGAGAGAGAGAGAGAGAGAGAGAGAGAGAGAGAGAGAGAGAGAGAGAGAGAGAGAGAGAGAGAGAGAGAGAGAGAATCTGTGAATGAATTTCCTTAACACGATCCGGAAAAAAAGTTTATATATCAGGGGCAAGTTTTTTCGCTGAGGTTATTTGCTGAAAGTGTGGAAATGCTTAAGCACGCCTGGCAGGGAAGGGCGTGGCTGAGAGCGGTGTTGGGGACGTGGGCGGGGGCGGTACGATAACTGCCAGCGAGGCGGCCGGGAGAGGCGGGTGGGCGGGCCGGCGGTGGGGTGGGGGCGGGAAGGTCACGAAGATCAGTTGGTGGTTTGCACCATCTGAACCCAGGACTGAAGAATCTTCGGAATTAAAAGATGATATAAAATCAGTGCTAATCGGAACACTTATATTTCTAAATGATAAATAAAACTTAATAAGAGCATAACTTAAAGAGGAAAATGGACCAAAATTCAAAATGGAACGAGACGTTAACGGAGGGACCGCGGCTGCCCACACACGTTATCCCTCACTATAACAGCATCGCCGACAAGGCTCCCTCAGGAAATAAGGTCATATATACGATAGGAATTTACCGTAATTTACCATCATTATCAGACAAAGAGAAATGGTGGGGTGTAAGGCAGGTAGACATTAAAGCAACACTGGGCAGCACTCAGAGAAAGAGACTGGGGTCAGCGTTTGTCGGGCTTCCCCTCTCACCGCCAACCCTTTGCTGTTCCACGTCTGCGGCCCTTGGGGTTCGTGTAGCTTCGCCCTTAAGGGTCCGTGGTAGCCTCCTGGCACCGCTCCACCAGGGGAGGGTGTGGGTGTCGACCCTGCGCCTGACTGACCCTGGAGGAATTTCCTGCGGGTTTCTCTCGATACAGTTATGTTTCCCGTAAACGTCACGGCGCGCAAACAGAATTCTTAACGAACCCGCGGCGCATGACGGTGCGATCTATCGGACACGTCGCGTCGGTCCCGTCCGTAGGTAAGACGGTACTGTCCGTGGATATGATGGTACAGTCCCTGGACATGACGATACAACCCGTTGGTACGATGGTACGGTCCTTGGGCACGACGGTACGGTACTGTCCGTGGGTATAATGATATGGTCCTTATGCACGACGGTACGGTCCTTGGGCACAACGGTACGGCACCCGGGCACGACCCTTGGGTATGATAACCTAACCTTTAACCTTACTCTTACAAAGCTTAGATCAAAAGCTTTGTCATCGACCCCTGGTATGTCAGTACTGTTGCTCAAAGAGTTAATTTACTGAATCAATGAACATCGCATTACTAACATGGCGTTAAAACAATTAACTCGACAAAGATGAACCTCGACAGAGCCCAAACCATTAAAAAGAGAGAGGAAATCGATAGGTTTCAGCGTAACAAAGTTAAAGTGGCGTGTTCTAAACCGCTGCGGTGGATCAATTACGGGAAAAAAAGTAAAATCGATTCTATATCAATTTCTATACGATCGCGTTTACGTATTAATACCCATACTTCTTTGTGGTGTGCCATACGATGATTTGTGTGTATGCATAACTATGAACTGTGCCTCTTTTTTATTCACAGTTGTTAACTTAAAATACATTATTCTAATCTTTACTCTGTTCATAACGCCACCTTAAAAATAAGTTTTCTTTGAACCCATGCCTCCGTGTGAGGGAATTCTCTCCGTTACAGGACTCTGACGTGAACAAATGAACACACACCACACACCCCGTATTTCCTCCCTAGTCCGCGCGTTACTCCCGTACACATAGACGGTCATGTGTTTCCTCCAAAGCGAGGCAAACTGCTGCCCGTCCCCGCTGCCACAAACCTCATGTATTTTCAGCTCATGACGTACATGTACCTGAATTCCAAGAGGTGACGTCATTCTCTCCCTTTTCTTGCAAGACTCGTTACGCTGACGCCAGGGTAAGGTCGACAAGTAAATGATTTATACCTGAAATTTTTCTGAAACAAAACGTATTTACTAAATTTGCTTCGGGCGGACTTTCGCACACAATAACAAACTTATTAACGAATGGGTGTGTGTGTGTGTGCCGCGTGCATAAATACGCACTTCCTTTGTTCTATCATTTTATTGCTTCATGCATAAGACGACCGTCTTCCCTGACTGGAATCAAGGCAATATCAACATTGGTTCAGGTCCCGAGAGCTGCTGTCGGGTCTCCGGAATCACTGCAGGTGAACCACCACTAGGCTACACTCTCTCTCTCTCTCTCTCTCTCTCTCTCTCTCTCTCTCTCTCTCTCTCTCTCTCTCTCTCTCTCTCTCCTCCGCCACTGTGACAATAATTTCTATTTTCTATACGTTTCTTTTACCAAATTATCATTCTTCTTTACTTAGTGTTGTAAGTCTAGGTTTATCCTTGGCCTGAGTCAACGCCACGGGCTATTCCAATGCGTTCACAATCCTACTTCCTATTCGAGTTATACAATATCTTGAAAACGAAGATACGACCCTTGACGACAACGTTACGACCCTTAGGCATGGCGGTTACGACCCTTGGGTATGATAGACCGGACATGATGTGAACCCCAAGAGTCGCATGGTCGTGCTCAAGGATCGTGTACCCTCGTGTTCAAGGGTCGTACCCCCGTGCTCAAAGGCCGTACACCATCGTGCTCAAGGGTCGTGTACCGTCGTGCTCAAGGGTCGTGTACCGTCGTGCTCAAGGATCGTGTACCCTCGTGTTCAAGGGTCGTACCCCCCGTGCTCAAGGGTCGTGTACCGTCGTGCTCAAAGGCCGTACACCATCGTGCTCAAGGGTCGTGTACCGTCGTGCTCAAATGCCGTACACCATCGTGCTCAAGGGTCGTGTACCGTCGTGCTCAAGGGTCGTATCATCGTGCATCCAGGGCCGATGTCGTACCCTTAGGGAAAAACACTCATGCTAAATGCTCACTGGGAAGCCGACGTCCATGGAACTTTTAAAATCGCTGCACGGGGAAATGTCATCACACATCACACCCAAAATCAACCCAAAAGTGCAGCGATTACCTTGACTTTGGACTCCCAAAAGTCCACGGGTCTCTTTCTCGACCTTTTAAGGAAACATCGCACCATATTCTACGAAAATTAGACACATGCATCAGCGACCGACAAGACAAGGACGGGCATCAACGGCGAAAGAAATATAGGGCGGGCAGGGAAAACGTAGCCAGCATAAAATTAAATCGTGAATGGAAATCCGGGAGGAAGAGCCGAATCTTATAGGATCCACAGAGAGAGAGAGAGAGAGAGAGAGAGAGAGAGAGAGAGAGAGAGAGAGAGAGAGGGGGGGGGGGGGAGTGTTTTAGATGGATCCTGATTAATCAATTTACCGCCCCTACATCCACACTCTTCGACTGTCGGGATAGGGGAGGGGGGGGGAATAGGCGAGGTATGGGGTGGGCTCAGAATTGGTGGCAGAGGAAACAGTATAGGGAATAGCGGAGGTGGTGGCAGAATGGGGGTGGGGGGTTGCAGAGGTGGTGACAGAATGGGGGTGCGGGGTCGCAGAGGTGGTGGCAGAATGGAAGGTGCAGAGGCGGTGGCAGAATGGAGGGTGCAGAGGCGGGGGCAGAAGTGGTGGCAGAATGGGGGAGGGTACAGAGGTGGTGGCAGAATGGGGGAGGGTGCAGAGGTGGTGGCAGAATGGGGGAGGGTACAGAGGTGGTGGCAGAATGGGGGAGGGTACAGAGGTGGTGGCAGAATGGGGGAAGATACAGAGGTGATGGCAAAACCGGTAGCATAAGTGGTGACTGATGAGGCAAGGAAGTGGTGGCAGAGCTGATGACAGCGGTGACGGTGGCACAGATGGCAGGCAGCAGGGGTAATTGACAGTGTTAGTACTGGTGTTATAGCACAGCGGGTGACGGATGATGAACTGGTGCCATAGTTAATCAATTAAGTACCGAAAACATGCTTTTTCATTCGAACAATGGCAGTATTCTTGACCTCTGACCTTCCACACTTTGTTTTTTTTACCGATAAGTATCGCCATATACACTCTTGGCACAATCGGACAATGGCTTTTTAATCTTTTTTTTTTACAGTTATCACGCAACCTTAATGATGGACGGACGGAAAAAAAAAAAAAAAAAAAAAAAAAAATATATATATATATATATATATGTCATTGAGCACACCCAAATCTTCCGTTTAACGGAGCCAAAACCATATTGCCAATCGTACAATAACAGCCTCCGGGAGTTCAAGGAACGTCACCGTTGTCCTTTGACCAAACTGGACGAAATCAAATACGACTTCAAGATCCTGGTGATGTTCAAAGGCCACAGGCAGGCCTTCCTGGGTTTATTTTGGGCTGTAAACAGCCAGCCTTCTGCCAGATACCGACGCTTCCTGGTTGACGTGCAGACCAGCTACAACCACAACTACAACCACCATAACCAAAGGTGGACACTTCCTGGTTGACGTGCAGACCAGCTACAATCACAACCACCATAACCAAAGGTGGACACTTCATGGTTGACGTACAAACCGGCTACAACCACAACCCACAGGTGGACACTTCAAGGCTGACGTGCAGACCAGCTACAACCACAACCACAGGCACTGCCACACAACCACAAGCAGGCACTTCCTGGTTCACATACAGACCGACCACAACCACCATTAACCACGGGTACTGACATTTCTTGGCTGACATATCGGCCAACCACCACCACAGCTTCCGACACTTCCTGGTCGACCACCACCACATCACCACTCCCACCACATAATACACTCTTACTTCCTCTCCTGCAGACCATTCACCACAGCTACACAAACTTATCACCAATTTCCCCACAATTTCTTCCCACAATATCCAAAGCTATATCACCATACGCACACGAGGTGTGGCAAACCCACACATGCCTGGAGACAACTTCATAAAATCGACACCGTAACATACTTATACACTATCCACTGTTTATATACAATCTACTATAAAATCATGAACCGCAAAGCAGTAAAATGCTTCGAGACAGCTCGAAATCAATGTATGTCTCAATCCTCCTGATTAATATCTTGGTAACAACTTGAAGTTGTGAATGGTCCCTAGAGTTTTTATGTCTTATTCCTGCTGATTAGTATCTTGGTAACAACTTGAAGTTGTGAATGGTCCCCCAGAGTTATAATGTACACAATGAATAAGGCTTCATCCAGTGATTTCTTACTGACAGAAAAGGAAGCGAAAAAAGGGGGAAAAGCGAGTAAGTCATTTTGAAGCACCAAAACAATAGCCACATCCAATCCAAAGTCATAATCTGATCAAAAGTCACACAAACTTTTTGGAAATTAGACCCTGGAGCACGAACCTTGAGATGGTACGAGTGAGAATCACGTTTTCTAAATTTGGCTCATCTCACGCAATCTCTCAAAAAAATTTCCAAAATCATGACTGCAGATCGAATCCTTACGAACACAAAGAGCCAACAGACGCACTACGTTCTCCGAGTCTGACAACATGAATAATAATAAAAAAAAATATGAGGTATTTGCATTCTCTAATATCCCGACCCCCACGTGGAAAGAGAGGAAAAAAATAATAATAATCTACCCATCATTCAGAACATCCCCGAGTTATATCACTTAAAAAAAAGAATCCCAAATCAACATCGGTATGCAAATTCGTGCAAACAACTAGTCCAAAATGTAATAAGGTGGGTCGCGGTCCACATGGGGCACACAGATCAGGTTTCGAACATGTATCGTTGTCGAGATGACGTGGTCACATAAATGTATCCACACGTATCATAACACAAGAGCAATGGAGGAACGGAATGTATCTGCAGGCATCATACAAGAGTTTCAAAAGCTGTCACGGTAGAAGAGACGGTCAAACACTAAGAGAGACGAGGCCTCGCGAGTGTAAACAAACCCATCCCCTCCCCGTACAGCACAAACATGTAATCACACAGACATAATACAGGCGCAAGTGTGAGGAGGGGGGAAAGAAGGCCGTCTTCACTTCTACAACAATGACGTGACTACCATTCATATATATATAAAAAAAGAAAAATAAAACGCTGACGGAATGTACTCTCGATGACCGTCAACCACGCCGAAATAAATTGCCGCTTCTATACGGAAATAAATGCTACTTGACCTTAACAGCAAACACTCCCAACTGAGGCTACTGGCCCCGGGTGGTGGCTTTTCAAAGTCTCCCCCCCCCCCAACCAATGTAACTCATGATCCTCCCACACGCTTCAACCACCACTACCACCGCCGCCACCCACCCACCCAACCACCCACAAACTCGTTCAAATATTTAGCATCATTACTTTTTCAGCTGCACTGATGACTGGAGGAGCGGAAGAAGACGGGAAGAACACGGAGGTTAAGCTACGTAACGAGAAGAAAAAAAGAGGAAAAGAAGAAAAAAGAAGAAAAGAAAAAAGAAGAAGAAAGACGAGGAGGAGGAGGAGGAAGAGGAGGAATGCCCACGTTAAGAGACATGAGCTGGACACTGGGAGGAGGCCAGCTATCCCACACGACTCGTCCTCATGTTAGCAGGAGACGTCGGCATGGAGACCACCAGGTGGGTTAAGGGCAGGGGACCGGCCGGCGATACACAATGGCAGTCCACAGCTTTGACTGGAAGTGTCAGAGAGAGAGAGTCATCATCACCCCCATGATTCCTGTGGACCGCAGGTGGTAGGACCCTGGTTACTGGGGACCGCACTTGTCAAGGACTTGGTCGCTGGAAACCGCAGGTGGTAGGTGTACTGGTCGCGAGAAACCGCAGGTGGGAGGACCCTGGTTACTGTGGACCGCAGGTGTCAAGGATCTGGTCGCTGGAAACCCGGTAGGTGTACTGGTCGCGAGAAACCGCAGGTGGGAGGATCCTGGATACTGTGGACCGCAGGTGTCAAGGACCTGTTCGCTGGAAACCGCAGGTGGCAGGGCACTGGTCGCTCGGGACACCTCAGGTAGTAAGGCCTCCCCTCGGTGACTACCACACCACACAGACCTCACGATATGTCGTCATTCGTCACCCCCACCCACACGACGGAGACCACGCCCTCCTCCCTTCCCTTTGTCTCTGATTTTCCCCCCTAGTTCCTTTCCCACCCTCGTCCCCCATCTTCCGTTCGTTCCGTTCCATCTCTCTCTTCGTCCACTCCCTACCCCTCCCCCTCCCCACCCCAGAACCCTTTCCCACTTCCTCCACTCGCCAAAATTTCGCTGGATTCCATACCATTAAACATCCCTCCCCCCCCCCCACACACACCCCTCGCACCACTACCCCACCTCTCCCTGCCGCAGCTCCAAGCAAGAGCCCAGAAATTTCCCGAATTTTACTCTCTCTCTCTCTCCACCAACAGATACTATCGGCTTACTCTCTCCAACACCACCAACAGCTGCTATCGGCTTATTCTCTCCAACATCACCAACAGATGCTATCGGCTTACTCTCCCCAACACCACCAACAGTTGCTATCGTCTCTCTCTCTCTCTCTCTCTCTGCCCCGGATCGTTGCAGCTCATACTTCATCGCCCTACGAGAGCTGGGTCTCTCTCTCTCTCTCTCTCTCTCTCTCTCTCTCTCCTCTCTCTCTCTCTCTCTCTCTCTCTCTCCTATCCTACCGCCACCATCCCATCACCCATCCATCACCACTTCAATGACCCTGCTATCATTCACCACCACGCATCTCCATCATCCATCATCACAAAATACACCCCCCTCCCCCCATTCATCTTCAGCAAACCCACTTCAACAACCTTTAAAATAAAAATGCTCCTTTTTTTTTTCTTTTAAATTCACTATCAGTATTACTATCCTCCAGCAGATAACTTGAACATAGACTATCAGGTCTCCTTGTTACATGTCCCTCCTTCCCATGTACTATCCGCCAGCAGATAACCTTATGGACCATCAGGTCCCCTGTTGCCCGTCCCTCCCGTGTAATTCCTATCAAAAGAATAAAAAAAAATCTGATCTAGGCCCCCCCGTACGGCCGGCCTACACCAGTGCGAGTGGGCGGGAGGGAGCGCTGCCGGTGTTAGGTTCGATACTGGCGGACGCACGATGCCTGGCCGGCCGGGAACGTGTGTGTGTGTGTGTGTGTGTGTGTGTGTGTGTGTGTGTGTGTGTGTGCAGTAAGTCTTATGAACGAACCATCAGAGCCGCTTGACACAATCCTCCCCACTCAGGCCCGCACGACATGACGTGACACACCTCAAGACCAGTTTCGAAACTGTGTTAATGGGTCGTGTTGAGTGGGAGGTCAACGAGATAAAAGGACAAGAGAGAGCGAGAGATTGAATGACATAAACAGAGAGAGAGATGCACGAAGTCAACGGGGGTACTTCTATTCTCAAAGGTAAGTTACATCGATACAAAGACAAATACACTATATATATATATATATATATATATATATATATATATATATATATATATATATAATCTCTCCATCTTGACGGACCTACGAAATCCCCGCACCCTAAGAACCTCACCGGCGTCACGTCCCACAAAACATCTCTCTCCTCCACGCCCGGAGCCGCCGCAACCTCGGCCGGGTCACGTACGTCCACAGGCAAAGACGATATCAACAAATGACTCGGCCACTACTTCAGCCCCCCCCCCCCCCCCCGGCCGCCACGGCTTAATATAAAGCTTAGCACGCACGAGGGGCCGTCATCTTGATATACCCCCACACCCCCACCCAAAAAAAAGGGGGCGATAATCCGCAAATGACGAAACTACTACATCCTGCCTTCGCTGTGACGTGCGTACGACGGGGTGTCGCAACGCCACGTGGAGCCCCTCCTCCAGTGCCTGAAGCTTTCCTCGTCGCGTCTGACGTAAGAATGCTAAGATATTCACAGTGTTATCCTGTTTGATCTTCATTCAAAACTCGTCTTTTCTCTAGTGCTTGCATAACCCTTCCAAGTCTCCTACACCAGCACTTGGTCATAATATATATATATATATATATATATATATATATATATATATATATATATATATAGTGTGTGTGTGTGTGTGTGTGTGTGTGTGTGTGTGTAATGTATAATTAACAGGGTTCGTTCACTTACTGGATAGTCAAAATGGAGACCACTTTTAGAACTTTCAGAAAAAAGCATTAAATCACATATAAACAAAAAGCTTGATGAATTCCTGTGCACCAGAATCTTAACAGAAAACTAAATTACAACACAATTATCCTAAATGATGCATAAGAGCAGAAAAGGAAAGAAAATAACAAAACTAAAACTAAAATATGTGCCATTTCTGCTGACCGTAAGGGTCGAAGCTGGAACTAAATAACAATTTCAAGGCTAATTTTTTTTCTGACCTTCCAGGACAAATTTTGAAACAAGAAAAAATCAACACTTTGTCTTAGACTTCTGTACATCCATAGATGACTGACAAAATCTAGACACAATAACAAGAAATGTCAAACACAAAAAAGATTACGAGACACGATGATTTAACGATTAATGCCTATGATCCACTTACGTACAAGGCGCCCTCACTACACGACACACCAGCCAACTCTCGACATCAATACGTACCTGTGGAAGCGAAAACGAGATTACTTCAGTCTCCCCCCCCCCCCCAATCATTACACGAGCGAACAACTCGCATTACGTCACGTCTGCCCACAACCATACAGAGATATACAACTACTCAAGCATATACCACAACCTCTCACAAACAATGTTGTGACCACGTACAATCACAGTCCCTATCAACATCTCTTAGAAAAATAACGTCATTAATACGTCAATTAGAAAAAAAAAAAAAAACAGCTGACCCTCTGGGCATGATGGCACGACCGTCGTGTTCACCAGGGTCGTGCCACACTACCCAAGCCCCTCGCTTAATAAATTCGGTAAGCAGATTACCTAGGATACAAAGCCTCGGGGGAGGGGGGTTGAGGAGGAGTAGCCAGCTTGGAACACACCCCTCCCCTCCACCTCCTCCACCAACCTTTATCTCCCTAGCCTGCCCTCCCTCCCTACCTTTAGCCATTTTCCTCCTGCTCTTTTTTTTTTTTTTTGCAGTAGTCGACACGACACGGGCAAAACACGCATCAGAGGAGGCCATCTTGAATGAAACTGAATGAAGAATGATGAGAATACGAATGCACGAGAAGTCAAACAAAAAAAAAAAAAAGAGAGTTCCTCAGCTGTCTTGAATAACACACATAATACAAAATATATGTATGTATGTATGTAGGATTCCCAGGCTACATAGTTAAGTATTTCAACGGTCATTAAATCAATAAAAAAAGGACTAAGTAAATTAAACATATATATATATATATATATATATATATATATATATATATATATATATATATATATATATATATATACAGTTTACGCTGTTACGAAAGGAGTTAAACATTCTATTTTGAAACGAAGCGTCAGCCTATCGTCCCCTCCCAAGGCCGTTCCGTTGAGTCAAAACTCAACAGCCTCGCCTGAACCCACACCAGTAGCACTTTGGAGGATTCTGTGTGTGTGTGTGTGTGTGTGTGTGTGTGTGTGTGTGTGTGTGTGTGTGTGTGTGTGTGTGTGTACATCATTACGTAAACCTCGAGGGCAACGGTCCTTCCAACAGGGTGTTCACGATCAATGGCCGAGGTCTGCCAACATGGCCCTCCGCCACCCCCCTCTGGGTCTTCCAACATACCCTTGCCAACACCTACACCACCTGACATTACGCGTCACCTCCTGCCAACATCTACTACACCACCCGGGCCTCACCACTACACACTGGCACCACTTACGCCGCCTGACACCATCAAGTGGACCTACCAACACAACCTGCCGCCACATACATACGTACATACATACACAGCTAGCCATCAATCGGCAACTTGGACCTGCCCTCACAACACAACCATCGCCTGCCCTCACAACACAACCATCGCCTGCCCTCACAACACAGCCATCGCCAGTCCTCTTCATATTCCAATACCACCTGCAGCGTGGCATAAACGAGACCAACAATGGAAAAAACGTGAAAGAATGAGTTTAAAAAGACTAGACGAAAAAAAAAGATGAGTAAGACTAAAACGAACAAAAGGAGAGAGAGAGAGAGAGAGAGAGAGAGAGAGAGAGAGAGAGAGAGAGAGAGAGAGAGAGAGCACAACGGGTAATAAGACCGAAGTGAGCAACCACGCGGTTGGGACAGAGAAAAGGAGGGGAGAGGGGAAGACAGACCACCCCTACATTATCCATGCTCTCTCTCTCTCTCTCTCTCTCTCTCTCTCTCTCTCTCTCTCTCTCTCTCTCTCTCTCTCTCTCTCTCTCTCTTCTCTCTCTCCCTCTCCCCCCACCCACCCCTAGCCCTTTCCCTCTATCACCAACCACCTATCCTCCCTCCGTCCCTCCCGCTCCCGAGACGGCCTACTCATCCAACCCCAGGAAGAAACCTAGGCCACCACTACCTTCAGTTCGACAGTACACAACACACACACGCACACACACAGTAATATCTACGCTCGTATTTCAACTTTAAAATGAAAATCCTTCTTTCCCGGAGGACGGCGGACGCTGAAAATAGACCAGACATGTGTGGTGGTTTCCATTCATCCTCCTCCTATATTAAACAAAAAAAATACATCTCGTGTCAGAATAAGCTCTCTATACCGTATGGTATTTCCGCGTTCCTGTGATCCTACTAGATGATTCGCTGGAGTGAAGAGGTAACTTTACCATACCTCGTCTCCATATATATGTGTGTGTGTGTGTGTGTGTGTGTGACATTACTTTCACTAACATAATACGAACAAAAACAGCGTGTAAGTTGGGAAAATGGAACCATCAGGTCTTCTGTCATCTGGCTTTCTCATCTCCCGGCCACCCCACATTTTCTCCCAGGTACAGCTTTGACACACCCCGGGGTCAAGCTTCCCCCCCCCCCCCCCCCCCCCCGACCGTGCGGTCAAGCCAACTTAAAAAGATCCTTCGACTGTCACGCCCGACTCCCTCCCCTCCCTGACCGTCTCCGACAGGCGTTCTTCCGTCGTCGTGCTCAGAGATCGTACCCCTGTGGTGTTCAGAGATCGCACCGTCGTGCTGAGTGATCGTGCAGTCGTGCTCGAAGATCGTACTATCGCGTGCTCAAAGATCGTACCATCGCACTCAAAGATCGTACCATCGCACTCAAAGATCGTAGCATCGTGCTCAAAGATCGCACCGTCGTATTCAAAGATCGTACAATCTCACTCAAAGATCGTACCATCGCACTCAAAGATCGTACCATCGTGCTCAAAGATCGCACCGTCGTATTCAAAGATCCTAAAATTACACTCAAAGATCGTACCATCGCACTCAAAGATCGTACCATCGTACTCAAAGATCGTACCATCGTACTCAAACGGATTTTAAGTCTTACCCTCAAAACCAACAACAAAAGTCATTTCCCTACCATGATATAGCAACAGCACAATGTCTCAGAGAGAGAGAGAGAGAGAGAGAGAGAGAGCCAGTTCTCGCACGACAAAACAGCCTTTCTCCGGGTGACAAAAACTTGACCTTTGACCTATTCAACTTGGAACTAACGCTTAATCTTCACCCTAGAGGGAGAGGCCATTAATGAACCATTAATGAGAAGCCTTGTTGTGTTTCCTAGGGTAGACTCCCCCCCCCCCCATCATCCCACCCCAATCTATCACATTAAGGCAACTTTGCGTGGGGTCTCATTATGACATTCGACCTTATATAACCAGCACATCAAGAGGAGAGTTCCACTCCCCCCTCCCCACCAACACCACCACCAGACCTCCAAGAAAAGCCACACGCGCGAAGGCAGACCTCCACCTGACCCCTCAAAACTCCAATTAACGGCTTGAACCCAACCTATCTACATACAAACAGGCATACGGGGCCCAGCTAGCCCAGAGAAAGGTGTCATTACTGCAAAACTCAAAAGGCCTTTCAGAGGCAGAGACGCGACGGTGCAATAACAGCTTAACCAGTGAAAATACATGATGTGCTATACTGCCGAGGCTTTCAAGGTGGGATACACCAAGACAATGAGAGAGAGAGAGAGAGAGAGAGAGAGAGAGAGAGAGAGAGAGAGAGAGAGAATCTTTAACTGGCTAATCGGGGAAACTAGCATTCGTTGCAGTTATATGACTGCAACAGTTTATAGCAGATCAACGGACCGCACAGTCGTGCTCAACGCTCGTGCCGTCGTGTCTAACGATCGTTAAAGTGTCGTGCTCGTGAGCCCTACTGTCACACGCTCAACGATCGTCCCATTATCATAAGTCGAGGGTTGTCGCTCACACTCGCGCTCAATGAGGTTAACAACTCCCGGATGTACGACACACAAAATCAGGACATGAACCTCCTATACCACAAAGCTTAGTCGAATTAAAAGAAAAGAAAATGAAAAAATAACCGTGAAAACACCCACTAAAAGGAACACTCCACACACACAATAATTTTCACACGAATCATTTCTGTATCGCGATGAAAGCCTACAATCAAGTACAAAAGTACTCGACCTGGTCTTCAGAGAAAGTCAAGACAAACATCGAGAACCAGTGTCGCCTTAGAAAGTGTGACCGGCGGGGCGTGGAGAAAGGCTACGCTGACGCCAGGGACACACTCGACCAATGGATTCGGAGGAGGTCATCCACCCCCCAACAGCTGGGTCTGGGACCAAACCCTACCTTTACGATTAGAGTTCCGGAGGTCATCTACCCGCACCAGCTGGGTGTGCGATCTAATCCCAACAGCTGGGTCAGGGATAATACTTACCTTACCTTAGGATAGAGTTTTCAAGGGTCATCTACCCAAACAGCTGGGGTCTGGGACCTAACCTTATTCCCTTACAATGGTTTTGGATACCGTCTATCCCACTAGGAAAAGACATGGCCGGCCGTCTACACGTACTCACAAACAACTGAGAACATACGGATGCCAAGTGTGGTGGATCACTGACGCCCACACACAGACCAATACATCCAAGTCACCAACAGGACGACACATCAAAACCGTTATCAGCGCAACACTTTTATCCTTGACGCGCTCGCTCGCGTGAACTACCTGAATCTTTCTTAAATGTGATTTTCTGGCCATGCGTTCGGTATCACGTTAGCCTCTCTCTCTCTCTCTCTCTCTCTCTCTCTCTCTCTCTCTCTCTCACACACACACACACACACACACACCAGAGCACCGTATCTTACTTCTCCGCGTGAGGATAGTCACAGACTAAATATTTCAGTGTCCCCCAGCTCATCATCACTCACTTTCCGTTTGGATGAGTCGAATTTAAAAATCTCATCACGTTCGTGCGCAAAATCCTGATTACTTCTCATCTGTCTCATGTGATTACCGAGTCGCTGTCTCATGTGATTACCGAGTCGATCACGTAATCGTATTTTACTAAAATTACAGTCCTTCCAATAAGACGCTTGCTAACTTCCTTTATTAAGAACAGCTGTGGAATTACGACTGAATCCATCCATGGTACACCGATGCTCGTCCTTTTTTTTTTTTTTTAAAACCTAGTCTGAAAAAGACACCTTTGGCATCTGTGTGCCCCGTTGCCACCTTCCGTTCACGCCATTTTTCGATCCACTAATGGAGTTCTCTCGCGCCTGTCCGGAAGGCCCATTTATTTTACCGCCCTTCTGAAGGGCACGGCGCCTGATGCCCGACGTGCCTGCACTAGAGATAAAGCGAGTAGCTCCTCAGATGTGAGTCGGCATCATTTCGGCTATTACTTGAGAGACGAGGCAACACGAGTGTAATACTCCCCCAACCCCACCAAGCACACACACACACACACACACACACACACACACACGTAGAAACTCCTGGATAAAATTTGTATGCATGACGATTTAAGTCCCAGTTCGACTCCAGGCATACTAATCTTACCTATGAGCTCACATGCGCCTGGATCGCCCTCATCTGGCTTTAGATTTATTATTTAATTAGGTGATTTATGTATGGTCAAAACATGATCAATATACGTAAAGTGTGAAAAGCAAAAACAGTGGCCATCTTTGGCTACTGGTCAGGACGACCAGTCCTAATTCTGAAAGGGGACTCCCCAAAGGACCATTCTAGCCGAGTTTGGTTCAAATCGGTCCAGTAATCTGAGAGGAGGAGACGCATGCGAACCGTTAACGGACGGACACAATGGACGCCAAGCGATGGAAGAAAAAAGAAAACACTTGACCTTTGGCCGGGTGGGGCAAAAAAAAAAACAAATAAAATACACGCCTCATACGATGAATAAATTAATTACATTCAATAAATATAACATTCAATCTTTTTTTCTTTTTTTTTTTTGCTGGGAGACCTGCATTGATCCAGTGATCTTGGCGGCATTCATTCCTGAGTCCACTCATCAGTGACGGACGGACAAAACGCACGTTAGACGTATCTGACGTCACTGATCTGATCAGCTGAGGGTTCCTCAGGTTCCACGTCCCCTACAGGAGGTTACCGCCGCTCATCCACCGCCGCCATTGAAGACGCGGCTTAAGGATTCTGTGATATATATATATATATATATATATATATATATATATATATATATATATATATATATATATATATATATATATTATCATTATACTTTGTCGCTGTCTCCCGAACTGCTGCTCTAAAGACTTCCTTACGTAAACATTAGCATCACGAATATTCGAATGTTCATCTTGAGTCAATATACAGACATCCGTTTCACACACACTCAAACGTGCTGCCTTGGTGATGTGGTTATCGTCGGTGACCATGACTCGCATATGGGCTCACCTGGTTCGAATCCTTAGACCACACCGAACATAACTAATAATACACTCAAATGTACCTCATAAAAGGCGAGGGTTCAGACGGGGGAGCGATAGCTGAGAAGTGTGACTGCTATAACAACGTGTACCGTCAAGGCAATAAAAACTGGTGAAAGTGGGCACCAGGAGACGACCCTGAGTGTGTTAAAAGTGTGTTAAGTGTGTGTATGTGTGTTACAAGGGGGGGGGGGAAGAGTTTCACATCAGGTGCTGCCCTGTCACATGTACCATGTCTACACATCCATGTGTGAATAAAGACACGCACATACATACATAAACACCCCCTAGCCTATGCCAGGTGTTTGTGGGGGGAGTGGAGTGGAGTGGGGGGAGTGGAGTGGAGTGGAGGGGAGTGGAGAGGAGGGAGGGGAGGGGAGGGAGGGGAGGGGAGGGGAGGAGAGGGGAGGAGGAGCAGCAGCACGGCAGCGCATGAGAGAGCGCACGACATCCAGACGACGCGGCGGTGGCGTCTGAAGCATACAGAGCAAGGCGTTGAGAGATCGGTCGGGCCTCGGCCTCGCACAGGAATCTCTTTGTCTCGTTAGACGGACGGCCCTCTCTTGAGTAATGTGGGCGAGGTAAAAACCTTACCCTCACGAACATGACGGTACGACCCTTGTGCACGACGATACGACCCTAGTGCATGACAGCACAACCCTAGTGCACGACAGTACCTCTTGTGCACGGCGGTACAACCCCTGTGAACGACAGTGCGAACCCTTCGGTATGATGGTCTGGCCTTTAACTAGGCCAGACCACTCATACCCAGGGGTCGTGTACCGTTGTGCTCAATGGTCGTCCTGCAGTTCTTAAAAAATAACAATCATTTTTCTTATCACGTCAGACTCTAAAAAGAAAAAGCCAAGTGGCTCTTTCTTCCCCTGTAACGCTAAAGAATCTACTTTAGGTTCAGATATATATATATACATACCCAGCAAAAGCAACACTCGTTCCCATTTCAACTCGACATGAAGACATGTACAAACGCTAACGAAATATATAAATCATCTCCCTCTTCTTTTTCATGACTCCTATATTTTCCTTTTATTTTCAACTTTCTTTCCATCAGAAGGAGTCTTCACACCAGATACCATCAGTGCAGAAGACGTCCAGCCCGAGCTGTGTGTGTGTGTGTGTGTGTGTGTGTGTGTGTGTGTGTGTGTGTGTGTGTGTGTGTGTGTGTGTGTGTGTGTTGGGGGGGGGAGTATACAGAACCTCGAAGACTTCGTCGGGTAATAAAACTTTTCCACGACGACACCCCCCCCCCCCCCCTCCATCATCCTTGCCTACGAACACCAAAGCTGTAGAACGCTCTTCCATATTTCGTAAAATTATTCTTAAAATCTATCACCTTTTAAGGGTCAAGTCTACTGAAAACACTCTTTTACACTCAAGATGGCCTGGCCCCGGAAATGTTTCTGCCCGTATCATGTCCATAACTCATTCATTTTTAATATTAGTTATCATTATATATATATATATATATATATATATATATATATATATATATATATATATATATATATATCACCAACAGCTCACAGAGTTGCATAACATATGCCACAGGAGTAACCCATCCACAGACTAAAATCATTGCTATCAACAACAGAACACGTCTCTCAAAAAGTCGTCTGCTGGATGCGTCAACGGAGGGTACTTAAGCCTGCCTCCCTGGAAACCCACTTTGGCAAGTATGTGGCAAGCAAGGCAGGATGGATTCCAATTTACACACACCGAGTCACATGGGTGGGAGACGACATGAGGAGGAGGAGCTGCTGGTCTGTGTGTTGATGATAACTTGCTAATACGTTACATGAGAATACTTGTAAGAGAATTTCTCGACAGAAAACGGAACCCTAACCGTTATTAAGAGAGGCGACATAGCTCAGACTTTTTAATAAGTTTCATCAAATAACTATCTTAAAAAGCATCAGATCACATCACAAGACTTTCTTGAAGAACTATTTTGAAAATCCAGGAACCACAGTCCAGAAAAAAAAATGTGACCCCTCTGGAAAAAGTTCAACCTAATGAAAAACGGAGGAAAAAAAATCACATTGAAAATCTCAAGATCCCAAGGTCTAAAATGTACTCCTTCTAGGATATTTCAGCCCATAAGCTAAGGGAAAACAGACCGCGAACATTATCAAAGGAGAAGACGTCCCTGGCATGGAGATGGGCAACATATTAAGACACGGAGGGCGGAGCCAACGGGCGGAGGAGGGGCGGAGGAAGTCCCTGCTGGCCCTAGATGTGATGTGATGTATGGGGGTGGGTGACGAATACAGTAGCCTTCAACGCTGCATTTATGTATAATCCGCAGAAATCGAACAAAACTGTAAAATGTGACTGATATTACTTTATTACTCGTGTTACCTTAACTCTTAACCTTGTATATATACAGTACCATGTCTTTACTCATGTGAACGCACACACACACACACACACACACACACACACACAACACACACACAGAGAGAATCATACCACCAGAACCTCTCTCATCGTGTCCATACCACACTCAGACATCACGGACGCATAAATACGGAATGCTGTGAAAGAACTGCTAGATCTGCAGCGGAGGAGGCGATCATACAGAACTACTAGGGCTGTAATGAAGACAGTCACACATAACAGCCTGGCTGCTGTGAGAGGATGCAGAGTGATACAGAGCTGGAAGGGCTGCAGTGGAGGAGACATCAATACAGAACTCCTAGGGCTGTACTGAAGAAGGTAGCGATACACTGTTGTGGAGACTGACACAGGGCAACGAGGGCTGTAGTGGTGGAGACAGTGACACAGAACAGCTAGGGCTGTACTGGGGGAGACGGTGCACAACAGATAGGGCTGCAGTAGTGGAGACAGTGACACAGAACAGCTAGGGCTGTACTGGGGGAGACGGTGACACAACAGCAAGGGCTATGGTAGTGGAGACAGTGACACAGAACACCTAGGGCTATGGTAGTGGAGACAGTGACACAGAACAGCTAGGGCTACAGTAATGGAGGCAGTGTGATATGGAACAGCTAGGGCTGTAGTGGGAAGAGGCAGTGATAGAGTAAGGGACTACGACTGGTCTGATACTGGAGAAATTCCACATTTAAATATAGTTGTAACACGAGCCGCGAGCCAAGCGGCGAACAACCATCTCACTGATGGGGGCCAGCGAGGCTTGAGCCTGGGGTCGAGGGGTCTGGGTGCGCAGCCGCCACATCCATCCCTCCCCGTTCTCTCGCTACTCGTGTATTTACGTATGTACCGAATTCATGAAGCCCCCGGAGCACCTCTGTCACTAGACTTGTACATCACTCTACATAAATATGGGTACAGACCCGTCCTGTACTGTGCTGTTATCTATGTACTGGAGGCATCGTGTCCTTAGCCCATGTCTGTAATCAGCCTCACATATAGCTATATATCCATATAACTATATACATTCTCAAAGTCTGTCAAGTTCATGTATTGTCTGATCTATGCAATGTGAGCTGGTGAACAATGCGATGACAGTAGCCAACTTTCTCAACGCTTGCACTCACGGCTTCCCTACTGCTTTTCCTCTCTCTCTCTCTCTCTCTCTCTCTCTCTCTCTCTCTCTCTCTCTCTCTCTCTCTCTCTCTCTCTCTAACCACCGTTTCCAATATATATATATATATATATATATATATATATATATATATATATATATATATATATATATATATATCATAATACCCTCCAGCAGCCAGGACTTAAACCCAGGACCTTTGCATCTTTCCAGTCTCCCCTTTATTTTTGAAAAACTTATCTACCTTGTCTATTTCACCTTTTAACGTGTTTCACACGAGCTGTATTCTCTTCAGTAAATCGTAAATTCATTGCCATTATTACTATTACTAACATCAATTACATTTTCATTAATCATCTACACTATTGCTTTTGTCATTAGTATTATAAATACACAATGCCAAAGAAAATGCAACTGTAGTGTACAAAAAGCAGGCGTAACTTCCACACAGTCATGCCCACAAAGGTGAGCAACGCCACCTCCACGTCTCCATGGAGCAGCGCTTCTTTGAAAAAATATCCACCAAAACATACGAAAATTCGTAAGAAAATATCCATCAAACACTAAAAGGCAACATTCATAATTCTGAAACAGCATCTCGGCGGGATAATGGGAAAAAAAATAAAATGGCACAAAATAATAGCACAAAAAAACTCTAACTTTTATTATTCAGCTTTATATTAAAATACTAATCATCTAGATATAAAAAGGCAAAACATCTCAGCAGGTGTGGGTGAAGGGCACATATGTAAGGGTAGGTGGAGGCAAATATAGCGAGTACAGCTGGTACAATACATCGACCTAAGAGGGTGACAGGTGGGCTTGAGTGCGGTCCGGAGACCCAAAAGGTCTCCCCTTCCGTCAGACGGGGAGGGAGGTCTATAACCCTTATTGTTTGCTGATGACAATGTCCAGTAACAAGGGGTATGAAACAAGTGAACCTATGGCTGACAGCACATAATGATCCAAGTAGGGAAGAAAAAAGTGGTGTTTGATCTTATCGTGTCATACCACAAAAGATGTTTCCTCCACTTTCTTTCTAGCATATGTAAGAAAAAATTACTCTAACACTGAAAAGTATTGTGAAATGGAATACATGTATATGTTTCGTTTATGGCATTACTCGACCTAAATAGCAATATATACAGAGTATACCGCCAACATTCCTTAAAAATCACATTGTATTCATATTTCATTTAGCTTTCCACGGGAAACTTGTGAGACTACCACCACATAACATCTGGACGGTTCTGGCGTACCAAACAGCTGGGGAGACACTGACATACATACACGACGGAACTTATAGCATTCAATGCATAAAAGTCTGAGATACACCATGACGTACAAAGAAATGATCCTTAAACTGATAAAAAAGAGAAAACGCATTTGGAATAATTACCATCGTAGACAGCAAGCTGAACCCGAGTGAAAGTTGACAGGTATCTAGGGCGACGATGTAGCCGATGACGATTCCCCATCGGTGAGACTACAACGATATATCAAGCCAAGTCGCTTGTAGTTCACGCGGCAAAAACTGGCATCATCCTTGCTGCGCGCGCCCGATAAGTCGCGCGTCGGTGCTCAGGCGGGGCGACCTATGCGGGCTGCACACAGCCGTCTGGTGACTTGGCATCATAAAAACCAGCCCGGTCGTGCGACGTCTGAGTCCTCCCTCGAGAAAGCAGTGCCAACGTAACCTGACTCTCCCAGTACTTACTTGAGCCAACAGTTGTCCCAAGTACAAGCCAAGGCCATAATTTATCTTAGAAACAGCAAACCGTGCAAAAAAAGGGGTGGAGGGGTGGCAAATCAATTCACAAGAACGTGAGGGCAAACTCTGAAACAAATATTTCACGGTCCTTGACCCCCAGCCACCTCTCGAGAAACCCAATACTTTTTTTTTTGTACTTTGTGCTAATCATCAAAAAAAAATATTATAGCCATACAGTGGTGAAGAGACAGATGCATGTTCAAAAGAAAAAACAGCCTACATCCACGGAAATACAATTAAATCTTTTGTATATTAGTTCCCTAAATTATATATAAAGTAAGCCCAGCAAAACAGTCACACACAATTACAATCGGAAATGCCCCAGTTTCCCCGGTGAAAACATCAATGACCAAAACATGAAATATCGACAACAAACATATACCTCACCCAAATATCTAATACACGAAAGTTCCAGGAGCCCTCAAACTGCAGGTACTTTTCACCCGAAGCGTCCATACCGAAATCCAGCTCTTAACTCCTAGGGCACGACGGTGCAAAACTCAACTGAGCACAGGACCTTTGGGGGTCTGATGTCATGACTTATGACCTAACCATTACGGTTCGGCCAAACGTCTCCAAATCATACCCGAGACTCGTACCGTCATGCTCAAGACATTAGCGAATCACAAGAACAACACAAAGACGGACCCACTGGCCAGGTTACTTTTATGAGTCCGTTATAAAACATCAAAATGTTTTGACAGAATGACCCGTGAGCCTGCCTGACCGAACACGCAGCACAAGCCGGGGCCGAGGGGAGGAAAGGGCTATGGATGAAGGCAATAGTCAAAGAGCAGCAACACACCCTACTTACCTCATTATCTGAGTTGCCCATGTTGCCTGAATGAGGGGTGCTACCTTCCTTCTGCGTGTCACGCGGCTTTTCCTCACAAGCCTTCGTCGTTATCACACTTTAACAAGAAATCTTTTATTCCTCGTCCGTTCTGTTCGCTCCCTGTCTCTTTTCAAATGCGATGTCTCTCTGCACACCGGTACGATCAAGGTAATTACTATCACGGTTTTATGTTTTCAACACCACTAATCTCAACATTTAAGTACGCAATACCAAAGTCTTGTGAGTATATTAAACACTGTTCCTCGTTAAAGTGGCATATCATGGTATATAAATATGTCTGAATCAGATGCTCAAAAATAACCAATGCTAAATCATACAAGCATTAATTAACCCTGACATGTTAAGAATATGAAGTCGGGCTACCGACGAGTGCTTCACACGATTTGGCTGGCTACCCCGAAGCAATGTTCGTGTGACGCCAAGCTCGGCTCTTGTCCTGTCTCCATTACGAACACAAAATATCTGATATTCAAGGCCAAATCGAAAAGATAAACGTATGTACTTTACAAACAACATTCTCCCTACACGTTCATACACACATGTACACAATTGTCCAAGCAAAACAAAGGGCACTTGATGTAAGCCGAGTGTGTGTGTGTGTGTGTGTGTGTGTGTGTGTGTGTATGCAAAGTTAAGACATGGTACACACTAGTTAAGAGACGGCACCATGAGCTAATAACGTTACCTAGCCCCGTAACAAAATCACAAGGGTGTGAACACTTTATATATATATATATATATATATATATATATATATATATATATATATATATATATATATATATATATATATATATATATGAGAAAGAGAAAGAAAGCAAAAATCATGTGTGTGGTGCGAAAACTGTCAAGAACAAGAGACATATATTCTGGCCTGTGCATGTTAGGGTAACACTGACCAAATAACTGTGAGGGGCTAGCATGTCTGACCTTTACAACTAGGTCCCATGAGGGATGGGGGACTGGTAGTCGTAAAGCCATGTACGACCAGGTAAGACGACACGGGGAGGGCGTGGCTTGTGGCGGTTGCCTTTGAGGCCCAGCTCCAATATGAGTACTATGATGGAAGAAGTCGTCACATGTACATGTGAATGTCATCAGTGTTTTTGTTTGTCTGTTTGTTTGTTCAGAGGCGATTTTATGAGCATATTGTCGGTTATAGGCTTGAAGTGGGTACCAATGAAATTAAACAGGATTGAAGTGGATATCACTAGTTTTCAACAGGTTTTAAAAAAAGGCTACAATAGAACTGAATACGATTTACCAGTGGTTATAAGGGCAACTTATTCATTACTATGCTTGAAAAGCTTTGCTATTAGACTTGATCAAATGGTTGAAGCTACCAAAAAAGAAAAAAAAAAGAAATACTAGGCTTTTAACGTCGATTATCCATATCATCTAAGCAACTTCTCGGCCAAAGAAACATTTCTGTGATTTAACACCCTAGAGTTCTGTATTTTCACATTCTCTTGACGTCTCTCTAAGCAATAAATGAAGTGAAGCGACTGAAACTTGAAAACCTAACGCATGCCGTCATGTCTTCCTTCTGTGAAGATACTGTAAGAGTAAACATTAACCTCTGACTTTCTCACTTGTTAACGGGGATGAAAGAGGAACAGTCCTAGTCATTACAATTGTCATTCATCTCATCCTCTTTTTTATATCAAAGTCACTAAGCCCTTACAAAATTAGGCGCAATGTAATTAACATAGGTAATTGGTTTTAGTCACACCGACTTCTGGTCTTAAGAGCTCAATAAATGCGCCAGGAAATTTATATGCAAACACTGGTACAACTCTACACACCATTGCGTATACAAAGAATTTTTTCTCCATCATCCTGTACCTGCTGCTCCTATAAAGTTGTAAATGTAAATTTCTTTATCCTGCGAACAAATGCAAGAACCAGTGACGCAAAAGAATTTTTCTGAGACACCAGAAGAGACCATTGTGCGTGACGTAATATCATGCAAAGCGACTTTCATTAATTTGACGGATGTCAAGTTAGGTTCTTGAACAATGTCTATGGCTATAACCAACGGAAATTAAGGGAAAACATAAAGTACTGATAAATCATTCATCCCTGATCCCCATTCCTACGCCTGAAACAAATCAAGAATTGAACGCTCTATTTCTGATGTAATCATTCACCTACCTTAGAGAATCTTAAGTTTTTGGCAAATCTTATCGGAGCATTAATCCACCCCCCCCCCCCCCCAAGAAGATATGTCAACTGTGACAACAAGGCGTGGCTTGCACGCTCGTGATGTATCCAACAAAGCCACGCATATGCATAAAACTGAAACATATCTGAATGTGACAACAGTCTGGTTAGGGAATCACTGGGTTTGAGAGGTTTCACGGAGTAGCAAACCATGATGTGACATGAATTCATTTGTATCACTTGTGCTCTACACGATGTTCCTACGTAACAGGTACTTTCTCGAATCTTAAACTACAATTCTTCAAAATTGATGATTCGTCCCCATCCTTCCCTCAAATGCTTTATGGGCTTGGTTTGGTTGCAGTTCAAACCTGACCGAGTATAAAAGTCTGCAAATCTTCTGGTGTTTCCAATATCTTTGTTATTGTTACTGTTTTTTTTTTTTCTTTACCTAATCAAATATACTGCACAAACTCATTAGCTCATAAGGGAGGGAGACAGGTCTGATGTTCCATCGGCTGTCATATTTCCTAGTTATAACTTTAAATTACTTATTACAAGTGTTAATAACTCATCTCCGCTGTTAATTATTCATGTTTCTTTTTCTGACTGATTAATTACTACATTATTCAATTAAATGACTTGTTAATATACGTACACAATGTAACCTTCGTCATTTGAGGCAAAAATGAATTAAAATTTCTCCCCGGCTGGAATATATTATGTGCACGGTATTTTTTGGGTTAGAAAAAAGAAATTCTGAGTAACTTTAACTTCTCCAGGGTCCTGAAACTAGAAAAATAATGAGGTGTCAAGTCTGGAGTGGGTTAGGCACTAAATAACCCAATGCGGCAGCCAGCCTCAAGTAATAGGCGATGGAGAGGGCATATTAATGTGCTGGGCTACAACATTAAACTTCTTAACTACCTCCTTTACTGGAAACTTATTTTCTGTTGTTCTTTAATGTTTGTAGGACGCCTGATCTGGATCAAATTACAATATAAATGTAAAAACGTATTTCACATCAAATGTTTGCACATCTATAAATTCATCGAGCTGCATATTCACAATATGATCGAAATTAGAATATTTCTACGCCCCCTGAATCATACAGTACACATTGGCATAGTAGGAACTGAGGATGAGTGCCACATGTGAGTGAAGCCTCGGCCTTGGGTGATTACCAATGGAGTGTCAAGTGTCCAGCAACCAGACCCCTCACTCACTGGGAGGCCTCATATATGGCCTCTTATAATAAATCCAGTCTTCACTCTTTCGACTCTGCCACTCGACTTTCATACACACAAACACCTGCGCTCACTCTATACCGCCAATTACTACCTACACTCCGTGTCCGACTGACATACATTGAAACAATTTCCGTACGAAGCAAACTGAAGAGGAAATGGAGTGTTGAAAGTGAGGCGATTCCTCTCGCACTCTTAGGTTACCACTTGACTTGCCACTTACGCTCTTAACACCACACCTTTATACCCTCCGGCCACGACTCTCCCAGGCAATCTGCACACACCACACGAGTTGGGTGCGACCGTGCAACAAACTGGCACACGAATATTAATTTCTGGAATGAAGGGCACGCACCGACGTCTTAAACATCCATAGAAAACTACAAAATTGTTGATATTTCCCTGGGAGGCTGTGAAACACCTGGCTGTGAGTACCTATGAATGTACCTATAGGAAGGTCCCGACAACCATACTACCCCAAGCATTAGTCCTTCACCGAGTGAATACTGAAGAAATTCAAATACTATAACACAGCATCCACCCTTTCACTTTGTTCCAACATTCACGAGCACTGCGACACTACATCTCGCTCGTTTAACCTTCTATCTATTCAACACTGGCAAGAAAACGTGATATTTTACGAGACTGCGACAGGTTATGAATATAGGATCCGAAGGGGAGCGGCTCGCACTGCGTCCTGCTCGCTCGAGCGCCAACGGCCAACTAATCACGTTTCCGCCAGTGACAGCCTCACAGGATTTCGCCTCGTAACTCGCAGATCCACAGAATCTCCCAACTCACACGCACCGGGGCCCGTTTTTACCAAATGACTCACAGATTAGGTTACGTGATTATATAAAATTTCCAAGACGAGTGGCGTGCCACTTCCATAATATGCTTCACTACAATAAGCATGTCCTGAATGCATGTATATAAAGACACGCTTAAATACATACACATTTATACATTTACTGTGCATATGGTATATATCAATGTATAGAGACAAATATGAACACACAATGGACCGGTGTACAGAGTGCACAAGAACCTAGGATAGTCTCTACCTCTACGAAGTCCAGCAAAAGACTGGCAGGAAAAAGAAACTGGGAACAAACCGGCACCATAAAGTGAGCGAGGTGCCAACGCGGGATTTCTCCCCGCCCGACCCGCATCACCTAAATAAGGCCAAAACCCACGCCAATATAAATCTCAAAACCATCTGAATCATCATGTGCGACCTTTACACGGCGTTCAAGAATATCTAATAATAACAAGCTGTGGTAGTGGCCACAAAAGCTTCAGTGATGGCTTCCACGTCAAGACACTCACCCACACCAACAAAGCGTTCTAAGAAGCCTCTTGTTACTCCCTCACAACCTAAACACAGTCGCAAATGAATTTCACTTAAAACAGCTCCTAAATCAAAAGCGTCTTGAGATAAATTTGAACAGTTTCACTCTCTCTCTCTCTTTACCCATTATGTTATACACTTGATATCCTGCATGGGAAAACTAACAATGAGCGTATTATAATCCTTCTGTCGACCCCCCACCTAACTCAAGGAGGCAAGTCTCAAATATAAATATAATTCACCATGTTCCATGCCGGAGGGGCTCAAAGACAAGCCAACCCCACTGGTGCACAGCCAAGCATAACAAGAGCATCACAGTCGCATTCTCAGCACACACTCTGCGGCGCACAAGACAGGACTGACGGCAGAGCCAATCAACTCGAAGCCTCGTCCGCAACAACAGAGCACTTTACTTGGATAATCAAACAGGAACGTTTCAACAAAAGCTCTGGTCACTGATTTATCACACCACAGACAACACAATCGCACGATTCTTTCCCAGTGACATCATTCCGTATTTGTGTTGTATCAACAACTGACTCGATGCATGGCGCAACGTCAAAAGTACTGCAAAACTAAAGTGTGCACAAAAGTGCATTTACCTCTTCAGCACGGGCGTATACGACCTTCGAGTACGATGGTGTGGTAAATGGCACAGGACGTCACACTCAAGGGTAGCACCGCTGTGCTCATCGTGTTGTACCGTCGTGCTCAGATGAGAAACTGCAGAGGTTAGTGACTGAGTTTGTAAGAGTGTGTGAAGGGAGGAGGTTGAGAGTAAATGTGAATAAAAAGCAAGGATGTTAGCTTTGGCAGGGTTGAGGGACAGGTTAGTTGGGGTTGTGAGTCTGAATGGAGAAAAACTGAATGGAGAAAAACTGGAGGAAGTGGAGTGTTTTAGATACCTGGCAGAGGACATGGCACCGCCATGAAAACGGAACTGAGTCATAGGGTGGGGCAGGGGAAAAAGGTTCTGGAAACAGTGAAGAATGTGTGGAAAGAGAACGTTAACTCGAAGGGCAAAAATGGGTGTCAGAAGGTAAAGTAGTCCCAACAATATTATATGGGTGCTAGACAGGCTATGGATGGGGATATGCGAAGGAGGGTGGATGTGTTGGAAATAAAATGTTTGAAGACAATATATGGTGTGAGTTGGTGTGACCAAGTAAATGATAAAAGGGTAACAAAGAGTGTGGTTGAGAGAGCTGAGGAGGGCGTGTTCAAATGGTCTGGACATGTGAAGAGAATGAATGAGGAAAGATTGACAAAGAGGATACATGTTAGAAGTGGAGGGAACAAGGAGAAGGGGGATACCAAAATGGAGATGGAAGGAAGGAGTGAAAAAAAATCCTGAGTGATCGTGACCTGAACATGCAAGGGGTCCAATTTGGGGGGAAGGTGTGCATGGGACAGAGTGAACTGGGCTGATGTAGTATACTGGGGTCAACGTGCCGTCAATGGACTGAACCAGGGTATGTGCATTACACATGAATGCTAGAGAATGATGTGTGCCAATGTGGCGTTTCTTCGCATCGTGTTCCAGGCGCCACCGAGCTAACGCGGGAAATATCGAGCAAGTATGAAAGAGAAGAAAAGAAAAAAAGAGAAAGAGTGACGATGGCTAAAGACGGACGTGCCAGATGGCCAATCCTAGTTCCTAACTGTCTTCTCCACAAAAGCGACGACACCGCAGCCCAATCCCCTCCCTTGCCAGCACTCAGGGCCACTACTTTTTTAATTCCACATTACCACCCAACCCCTAACCTGTCTATACTCACTCATCCACAACAGACTGCATACTTGCCCCTCTTTCCAAAGCTCTTGCATTCACCTCCCGAACAACCACAGCTATGAACACTACCCGCAAAGACAACGATGCTTTTAAGAAAGGAAACTAATGCTTCTATCTACCTATCCATCTGACGCCCGCTGCCTTTGGGAACTCCCTCAAGGGGGTGACCACGGCAATAGATTCGTCTCCATAGCCGATGAAGTAACTCTAGTGCCGCTTCTCAGCCTTTAGCGCCTCACTCTTAACAGGCCACTGGCAGGTCTAGCGCTGTGCTTTTTCCATAGGCTCCTACCTAATGTTCCTAACAATTACTTCTACCCAAAGTTCCTACCCACTACTTCTAGCTAATCCTCCGGCCTAACGTTCCTATCTGCATTTTCTATCTATTGCCCCTGCCATTTTGCCAAAAAGGCAGGGCCAGCGCATAACGCTCACCGCAGGAAAATCTTGAGTAACGATGTGTGACAATGAGAGATTTTGTGTTTGTGGACAGAATGAATGCCAGAAAGCGAAGAAGAAAGACAGCTATCTGGGTCAAAGGAGCGAAACATGACAACCACTGAAGTGCTGGCTCACTACCCAGCCGTCACTAACACCCACCCCCTCAATACCCTGACGGGTAGCACCGGAGATGGACTGAAAAGCAACGGGTTGTGGTGAAACTGGAGTGCCTCCAGGGGATGCCCAAAGAGATGCCCTTCCCCACATCACTTTAATATGGAGATCAATAACTTCAATCTCTTCTTATGGCTCGACACACCTGCCGGGCCCCGGGTAAAAACTGGCATCAGGTTCCCTTCCACATCGCACGCGCAAGACCTCCCTCCATGTTATCCACCTAGCCTCCAGTTGCCATGCAAGACCCAAAGGGTGACCTACCTAGCCTTAAGTTGCCATGCAAGACCCAAAGGGTTATCCACCTAACTTCAAGTTGCCATACAAGACCCCAAATTATCTACCTAGCTTTAAGTTGCCATACAAGACCCCTATGTTATCTACCTAGCCTTAGGTTGCCATCCAATACCCCGTGTTATCTACCGTGTTATCGACCTAACACTACCTTGTCATCAACAACCCCATGTTATCTACCTATTTTGCCATCACAACCCCTATGTTACCTACTTATTTTGCCATCAGGACCCCCATGTTATCTACCTAACACTATCGCGCCATCAAGAAACCCCATGTTATCTACCAGGCCTTTGCCTTCTAAGGGTCCCCCATGTATATATCTCTCGTCTCCAGAAGAGCTCTTCTCACCAACTAGCGGCTTTGCAATAGTCAAACACATCTCGTCATTTTCCTGCCGAAGCCACGCAACACCGCAGCATTATCTCCCTTCCTGTATACATAACGTCTTTCGCCTGTGTACACAAACAAAGCCATAACCGAAAGTCGCGCTAAAAAAAAATAACGCGCGACCATCAAACTTAAACACACTGGGATAAAACACTTATGGGTGAATACAAACACAGAAACAACGCATTCCTCTTCAACAGTAGCCGTTGTTCGCTCTCCATCCGCCCTTTAAGTAAATACAACAGCAACCTCCGACAGATCCTGCCGAAGACGCAGAAGAATCTACTTTATCCTGTGGGGGTCACCCCGCCCCCTTCTACGATTCGTTCATCTCCAAAACGCCTTTCAACCGACTGCCATCCCTTTGCATAACAACCACGTCGGTCCTCAAACGGCACAACGGTCAAAATAAGACGAAGGACAACGGCCTTCGACACAACACCCCTCCGCCGCCGCCTTCGTCAGAACTCACCGAAGGGGCATCTGTGGACGGACGTGTGGCGGACGTGAGCGACCGACCAGCCCCAGGCTTCACGCCCTCGACAGTAATAAAAGCAAATACAAAAATAATACGAAACTGAGGAAATCACGCGATACGGGATACTCGTCATTGAGCTCTGGCGAGGGAAGGTGGGGGAGGATGAACAGGTCAAGGACGACTCTGGCCACATCATAGGTTTTACGTAAGTATTTTCATGACACAACACACCATTTTGTTTCTGTTGGGTCGGAACGACGCGTCGTGCCCAGGGAGTTAAAAGATTACGAGAGAGAGAGAGAGAGAGAGAGAGAGAGAGAGAGAGAGAGAGAGAGAGAGAGAGAGAGAGAGAGAGAGAGAGAGACCACAACTTTTCGGGTCAAGACAACCCGGGTGGAAGAGAGACGGGTGCAGTGCGAGCAGGCTCCTACGCATTTCATTCACCCAGTGTGGAGTGTGTCTCGAGATTCCGCGTTGCGTCAGGCGCGTGTCGCCTCCCCCCCCCCCCCTCCCCCAGGGGACGTCAGTGTGTGTCACGCGCGCGGCTTCCCGTACAGCAAGCGGACGCGACCCTCCCGCCCTCATCACCCCCACAAGTCGCACCTTCCCACCGCCAGCATGCAGAAAGAGGAAGAGGCTGCTCGAACATGCAAATGAGCAACCGAAGATGATGTCAATTCTCTCTCTCTCTCTCTCTCTCTCTCTCTCTCTCTCTCTCTCTCTCTCTCTCCCTATCTATCTTTCGTTTTCTTCAATGAAATTCATTAACCTCTGCATGAGTAATCTCTGGACCACCCTCAGGTCTCCTGTTATCCGTCTTTCGCATGTATTCCAGTGTATATATCCGTCACCCAGCAGATAAGCGCGTCGCGGACCACCATCAGGTGTCCTGTTATCAGTCATTCGCATGTGTTCCAATGTACGACCGTCATGCAGCAGATAACCTCGCCATGGACCATCAGGTCTCGTGTCATCATCTGTCTTTCGCAGGCATTCCAATACAGCATCGTCATCCAGCTGATAACCTCGTCGCGGACCATCAGGTCTTCCGTTATCAGTCCTTCCCATGTGTGCCTGTCCTCCAGCAGATAACCTTGTCACACACCACCAGGTCTCGTGTTATCAGCCCCTCCCACGTACTCCCATAAACAGCTTTGGAATAAGATGAGGGAAAAAAGTAATACACAAAGGATCCACTGGAGAGAACACACACACACACACACACACACACACACACACACACACACACAGAGAACAAGCAACAGAGATAGTAAATCCTTCAACATGCCGTTGCAACAGGGGCTGATGTATGCCTACCAAGGTGTACGAACTGAACGCTACACCATGTTCACCATACCATGAGAAGAAGCTTGTGTCGTGTACTCAAAAAAGGTGACGCTGACTTTACACCTTATAATAATAACGATTACTGAATAAACCTAGTTTTGCGGTTTCTCTTAAACCCTTGAGCACGACGATACGACCCTCAACCAATACGGTACGACCTCTGAGCACGACGGAACGACCCTTAAACACAACAGTAAAACCGTAAAGTATGACCTCGGAAGCTGTCCGACCCTTTTCCTAATGACCCACGAACCTTACCAAGATTCCTCAAGGGTCGTACCGTCGTGCTCAAATAGGTCGTACTCAAACGGCCGAGCAAAGAGCATAACCTACAACACAACCAGTCACAACCCACGACCTACAACCAGCCACCTTCACCTCCACAACAAACCAATAGTGACCAGGCGACACACACTATACACAGGCGAGCCGTGTGTGTATGTGTGCGTGTGTGTGTATGTACTGCCAGCGACAGCCGCTTAAAAGATGTCTTGGCTACACACACGTTCTAACCCCCGGTGTAATTAGGGTTAGCAGGCCAGGCCAGGCCAGGGGCCGGGCCCGGCCATCCGCCTCGCCAGGCAGACACAAACGGCGGATGGGGTCGTTGGGGAAAGTCCAGACGGCATGGCCTTTGCGGTGCCGACGTCTGTGGGAGTGATGGGCGTCGCCCGAGTGGCCCAGGATGTCATCCTCTCTCGACCATGTAGGGCAGAGGATGTACGATCACGTACGAGGACTCGAACCTAGAGCACGACGGCGCAACCCTTGAGGGAGACGGTACGACACCTGGAGCGCGGCGGTGCGACCACCGGGGGGGTCGGGGTCGTCGACGATGCGACACCCGGAGTGCGGGGGTGAGACCCTTGTGGTAGCGTCGTGTGCTCACGGGGGTTAAAAGGTCAATGAAACGACTCGCTGTGACCTACGAAGGTCACGCCCTCTTCAAGAAGCTGCCATACACAGCCTCTCGATGGTCGAGAGATGAGTTCCACTCGCCTCGTTCACCAACTCACGACACTGTGAAATATGTCTTTTTTTTCCCTATCTCTTCCCGTGACATATGAGGCGGAGGGGGTGTATTTCATCACAAGATCACGTAACCATCCCTCTTTCAGCATACAGAAAATACGATTCAATATTCCTTTTCCTCCCCCACGTCGCTCCACTTGATATATAAAAATAAAAGGGTCTGCACTAATGGGTAAGACACGTAAATATCTCGATGCAGGTTGTCAGTCAGTCAGTCGAACTCTACAGCAACTCCCACTATCCATAAGAAATGATTACGTCAATTTTTCTTGTCTCTCCTATGGCGTTCCACGTGAGGTCTTTAATCAGATGGTTATAAAACATGCACGGCTTCCCGGGATGCGCTGGGGGGGAGGAAAGGACCGGAGCAAAAGTCTGAGATGGTTTGCCAAGGGATGAGGGCCCCGCTGCAGATGCGAGAGGAGGGGTGGGTGTGTGTCCACATTGATCCCGCCCTTGTGTAGCTGGGACGCAAGGACCAGCAGGGGCGGCGCAATGACGTCACACCACACCACCGCATGAAAACTGGACTCATTACTTGCCGCACTGCAGGGCCGTAGCACACACACATACACACACACACACATAAAACCTCATGCTGACCCAGTCTTCTGGGGGCACTCCTACGGCAGGGGCACTCCACGATCTCAGGTGCACTGCGACAGGAGAGGACCTCCCCGCAGCCAAGTCAGCGCGCCTCCCCCCCCAACTAGAAAGAAATCGTTACCTCACGCAATGCACCGTCTACACAACCACACGCCGACGGCCTGACCAAGTCTTTAGGGCACTTCTCCTGTGTGTGGGGGAGACAAGGGCGCGGGGGGCTCCACGATCTCAAGCGCACCACGTCAGGATGAGACCCTCACAGAGAAGACCCTCCGACCTCACCGCGCGGTCTGCACAGGACCTGCTGACCCTCGACTCCGACGGCCTCCGCCGGCAGAGGGCGGGGCGCTGCAACACCCGTCAACGAACCACGTCAGGAGAGAACCACCTCCTACGTCAGTTCAGTTCGCCTCCTACCTAGGCATGCAGGGCACGGGCGGCAACATGGTCAACGGAATAATTCAATATCATAAGCTCCATCTCCAGCAGGAGGATATATATATATATATATATATATATATATATATATATATATATATATATATATATATATATATCCTCATCACCAAACTGATTAAGTTTACACGAGGGATAAACTCCTGGGCATCGTCTCAAAAAATTCCTCCCCTTGCGAGTTGTGAGAGGCCGTAGGATAAAGTGGGGGGGGGGGGACGATCAATGGGGCTCTCCAAAGACACAAGCCCCCACGATGCTATATACCCTTCATAAAGGGACGGCGTCGCTGTAATCTGCCGGAATGAACCAGCCTGCCATTCTTCTGCGGGAGACGAGACGGGATCCCGAAGACTGTAAGAGCCAAGAGAGGAGTCTCCTCCTCTTCAGCGTGCGGTCGAAGCGCATCTGAATACGATGAATGCACCGCCGTGGAAAAGCGGTGGAGGTCGCGTTCACTCTTTCATGCCGGGTCAGAGGTCAGACGTCGGGTTAGCCAAGGGGTCGTAGCGCCATCGTGCTCTCAGGGGGTCGTACCGTCGCGTTCAAGGGATCATGTGCTTCCAACGCAGCTGCAGCAGCAGCTGGCGCGTCTCGCCCCCACCTCATAACCCTCCCCGCCCCCCACCCCAAAACCACCATCGTCCCCCGCCCACCATCTCCATCGCCATTCCGCCTACACACCACCGCCCACCATCTCCATCGCCATTCCGCCTCACACACCACCGCCCACCATCTCCACCACCCCGCCCACACACACACCACCACCACCACGCAAACACACCATCCCACCCAAACACCACACGACCATTCCTCCCACACACCAGCCTGCTCACTACCACCCATATCTGCCCCTATCCTACCACCACCACCACCACCACCATCGTACGTGACTCTCTCGGCGTCTCCCTTAATGCTGCAAGAATTCCTCCACAAACACAAGACGTTCCAAACTCTCTACACCCACAGGGCTGGCTGCATTTAACCCCCTCGACACTCACCCGCTGTAAAAAGAAAGTCCGAGAGGACGCATATAAAGAGAGAGAGAGAGAGAGAGAGAGAGAGAGAGAGAGAGAGAGAGAGAGAGAGAGAGAGAGAGAGAGAGAGAGAGGGCGCTCCAAGACTTTTACGTAAATGGAGTGGACCACTCCGGTCCCGGAGCATAAAAATTAAGTTAGATTAGAGCCTCATAGCGTGAGGTGAGGAATATTAATGCAGAGTAATCTCTGGTCCGCCTGTTGCATGAAAATGTCGGCTCTTGCTGAAGTTACCCCTCGAGAATGATGGCGCGAGCCTTGAGCACGACGGTACAATCCTTGAGCACGAGGGCACGGGTCCCCTGATCAAGACTGTACAATCCCAGCGCACGAGGGTACGGCCCTTGAGCCGCGCACTCGCGCTCATGAGCAGGATGGGACGCATCATGAACGGGATGGTACACATCCCCCGTGAACATGGTACGACAGTGTGGCTCCCGGCCAAGACGGTACGATCCTAGAGGGTATGACAGCCTGACCCCTAACCTGACCCTGAAGGCGGAGCCAGGTCAAACGCACAATCGTGATCGAGGGTTATGCCGCCCTGCTCCAAAAAATCGTACCGTCGTGCTCAAGGATCGTAATGCTTAGTTCGAAGACCGTACCGTCGTGGTTAAGAATCGTAATGCCGTGTTCCAGGATCGTACCGTCGTGTTCAAGGATCGTACCGTCGTGCTCGAGAGTCGCAACACCGTGCTCGAAGATCGTACCGTCATGGTTAAGGACCGTAATGCCGTGCTCAAGAACCGCACCGTTGAGATATGATGACGATATCTATATGCTGATAATACCACATGCACGCCGACCGTGGTATCACTGGCGCTGACGGAGGAATAATTACGACAAGGTATAGACATACTGTTTATTGTGGTGCGAGGGACAAACAACTGTGATGCTGGTCGTGGCTGTGGTGGGGGTGGCTGTGGTGAGGGTGGCTGTGGGGGTGAGGGTGGTGGCGGCAAAGGCGGCATTCGTAGTAGTACAGAGGCGAGGACAACTTGACGGGGGGTGAACGGGTAATAACAGAACAGCGGCTGTGGAGGTGATGTGAGGTTCGTATCTCTAAGGCGTGTAGGTATGGTAACCGTCTCGACACACACACACACACACACCATCAGAGAATGTGCCGCAGCACCGACCCATACATCTCCCACGAGCTCATGCAGAGGAGCAAAGTCTACGGCCATGTCACACCTTCCACACTATCAGCTGTTCCTTGCTGGCAACATTCTCCACACTATCAGCTGTTCGCTCCTGGCAACATTCTCCACACTATCAGCTGTTTCTTGCTGGCAACATCCTCCATACTATCAGCTGTTCGCTGTTGGCAACATCCTCCACACTATCAGCTGCCCCCAAACACAACACCCTCCCCAGACCACTCCATATAATACCCCCCCCCCCCGCACACACACACACACACACTGAACGTCACCCAGTCAATACCAACACCAAAATAACCACTTTCATCAGATTACATTCAAATATAGCAAATACGAATACAGTACGAAAATCTTACATAAAAGAAGAAAAAAAAAAAATATGAAGCAATTTGCTGCACGCCAGCCAAGAGACACGGCAGCCATCAGCGTGGCCGATTAATTAAAACAACTCCACACACACACACAAACACACAAAAATTAACTCGTAAAAAAATAAAGACATCTTTCCCAGTGGTCCACTGATTGTGTCAACCTGTAACAGACGAGGACGACTGGTAGTCACACATACACACACACACACACACTTTCTTCCCTGCAGGAACACTCCATGGAAAGAATTGTGTGTGTGTGTGTGTGTGTGTGTGTGTGTGTGTGTGTGTGTGTGTGTGTGTGTGTACCGACAGGGGAGCAGCTGCTGCCCTACCTGCCTACCTATCTACCGGAAAAGTCTGCCAACATAATGGGCTTCCACCAGCAAATATGAAATACAATACTATGGACCGAACGATACAAAAAAAAATCTACGAAACAGCTACATCAATGTGTATGAAATGTATATACCTCGTCGCCCAAATTGCGGTGGGGTAGGCAAGTCAGCGTGCGAGGCAAAGCCCTCAAACAGCCCGATGCACCAAAGCGGCAGCCGGTAATGCAGGCGGGTTTATGACCGAGCTGTGGGAGGACAGAGTGCAGCCTCCACACTCAACGCAAGGTATATACATTATATACATTATATATATATATATATATATATATATATATATATATAGAGAGAGAGAGAGAGAGAGAGAGAGAGAGAGAGAGAGAGAGAGAGAGAGAGAATCATTAGCATCGTATTCCTCCCAACTTTTCATAACTTTAAAGTCATCACCATCACCACGAACATTAATCACTAATTGCCATTACAAATGCCCCCCATCCCCCTCCCTACGTTGCATATGAGCCCAATCATGACTAAACCTGCAGTCGGAGTTGGGATGCACTCAGCGCAACCTGCACTGCCCATGTTGCAGCGTTCGTCTCGCAGAGACCACAGCGCCACACTGCCTCATTCACACTGACCTTAGAGGACTCCTGTAAACATTTTAGTTCCGCGCAGGGAAGTTTCATACGACTAATAGTTCCCCCCTCCCCCCCTTGTAAATATATATTCGTGGACAGTTCCGAGTGGAAAAGTTTCAAAAAAGTATACCCTCCTCTGACGTATTTGAACACAGTTCTGAGTGGAAAAGGTTCCAAAGGCTGGTGGTTCCTCATCTATATTTGTGAACTTTCATTTAGTTGTGAGTAGGGGAAAGTCTCAAGCTACAGCTTCCTCACCCGTAGTCGTGGACTTAATGTGCTGAGAAACTTTCAAACGCAAGTTCTTTTTCATATGATAATTCTGTGGATTGATCCTATCCATAAGGAAAGTTTCTAAAGCTACAGTTTCATCTGATAAAGTTCTGGGTATCATTCCTATTCATGTTAAGTCTCCAGAGCTATATAATTATCTGATAATGTTCTGTGGATCATTCCAACTCAAATAAAGTTTCTAAAGCTATACTTTCACCTGATAAAGTTCAGGGGATTACTCTTATTTATAAAAAAAAATCCTCAAAGGCATAACTTTTTTTTCTAAATCACCTTCATAATTACGCAAGTTCTATGTGGAGAGAAAAGTTTTACGAGTTGCAAGTTTCTCTAAATCATTTTTGGACATCATATTAGTTATGTGCAAAGTTTCACAAAAGCTACATTTTTTTTTTCTGTAATAACCCTGTGAGACTCAAAACTGTTCAGAGTTGAATTAAAATGAATATTTAGAGCCGAAAGAAAATAAATATTGTCAAGGGGGGGGGGGGGGGTGGCGGCAGCATATGCAATCAAATTCCAATTATCTTAATCACCAACATATTCACAAATTTCATTAAGATATATAAGGCATTCATTAACGATCTCTCCTTTGAGAGTGACCTAAAAAAAAAAAAGAAAAAAAACTTGCTGCCCCAAGTATTTCTTAATGTCAACCAGTAATTACGTTAATTGAATGACAAGGCTACCCTCCACGTACCAATCTTCACTATCAGCTGACATAGCTAATCCACGTACCAATCTCCACTACCGGCTGACAAAGTTAATCGGCTAATCCACGTACCAATCTCCACTACTGACTAAGTTAATCCATTTTCCAATCTCCGGCAGACGAAGCCAAATCCACGTGTCAAACTCCACTCCCAGCTGGGGATTTCGTGTGTCACCCTCGGGCCCTAAGTGTTCCACTTGCTTCAAGGTTACCATCCACTGCTTCAAGGTAACTATATCTCATCTGCAACACTCCAGGTGGTGACACATAAACCCCCCACCCCCAAAACCAACCCCACCCACTTCCCCCATCCCCACCACAATGATCACACCCCTTGTCAAAATATATTTCATAGCAACTATAATCATTTCTTTATTAATGATATCTAATAATGGAAAATAGTACATCATTTCTCTCACTGACCTACATACTTTCGCACCTAGAAAAAAAAAGTCACTAGTTTCTGTTCTTGAACTTACATTAGAAGCAATATGGATAGTGTGTTGTTGCCTTGCATTTACAAAAGTGAAAGTTCCATTAAACATTAGGTTTACAAAATCCAAGAGCATTTTCATCGGATACTGATACATAGAAAAGCAATAGACATTCAACTTAAAGGAAGCAAACACAAACAAAAGAACTTTTCAATCAACATAATACCATCTACAAACAAAAAACAACCTTCAATCGATTTCAAAGACAATAAACAAAAACAAAACTCCGTCAACCAAACTACAAACAAAAGCACTCTTCAAGCAACAATACTAAAAACAAACAAAACTTTTATTGAAATACTAAATGATATCAAATAAAATAATTAAAACAAACGAGAGAAATAAAATGGCGACTGTGTTTGGTTATTTACAGAGTAAATGGACACTGAAATCACCCCGACTCCGACATATTGAATTCAGCCTTTAACGTCACCGGAGATTAATTTGGTTTGAATTGCTTCATCACGATTAAATGCATTCAAACTGATCACATCATTGAGGACTGAGGAAAACAAGGGAGCTTTCCATCCTACAAGCTATTTTCAATCTCCAGCGATGATTCTGCAACCGCCCGCCTATTTGAAGAGTCTAAACACACATCCCTCTTTCCCCACACTCTCCCCCCACCGCGTGGAGTTCCTTTTCCCACAATCTTTTTGATCGGTCATTAATATCGAAACCAAATTACATGATCAAGGATCTGTGTTATCTAATAACCGCTACTATTCCCTCGGAGTGCTTCCACAGGCCAGAACCTTAGTAACTAACAATATCAAACACCTTCAAAGAAATTCAGAGAGTAAGATGGCCTTTCCACTGACATGACCCTTAAAACTCACGTCAAAAGACGTACGATGCCAAGCCGTCACACCGTCGTCGCAATCTAAATTCCAGCTAGTGGTGGTCGCACCAGATGTAAACATGGGACCCACCGTCGTGCTCAAGGATCTTCATGTCGTACTCCGGGGGGTTGTAACCGTCGTGCTCAAGGATCTTAATGACGTACTCAGGGGGTTGTAACCGTCGTGCTCAAGGATCTTAATGTCATACTCGGGGGTTGTACCCGTCGTGCTCAAGGATCTTAATGTCGTACTCCGGAGGGTTGTAACCGTCGTGCTCAAGGATCTTAATGACGTACTCCGGGGGGTTGTACCCGTCGTGCTCACGGGGGATACATTAATTTCACACAAGTGGTACAGCAGTTAGCAGCAAAGATGTGGCGACCCAGTCATCCACAATAGTGCCATGAGAGAGATCTGCCAATGATAAATGTCAAGCCCAACAACCCTGACCCTTTATGTGCAGTAGTGCGAACAAGACAAAATCTGCCCTCAAAATCAGCCGATTCCAATTTCAAAATCAAACGCAACAAAATCCCCGAAAGATATACCATCGGATTTCATATGCCGAACTCGGTTTTTTTTTTCTAACGTTGGAGGCTTCAGTCATGGACGAAAGTCCACATCAAGGCCGGGCCTTAATTGAAATATGGAAAGGATTATGAAAGGGAAAAAGAAGAGATTGTCCAGGGAAAGCATTTACGAACTTTGGAAGTGAAAAACCTGTCTTTTCAAATGTGCCAGGTCACAGTTATTGGGAAAGACATAGAGAGGGCAGGGAGTTCCAAAAGCTTAATCGGTTACATAATGAATAACCATACATTCACATCCACAAATCAAATGACGTGTAGGCAAACACATTCACACACATTCGATCGACACGCACTATATAATATATATATATATATATATATATATATATATATATATATATATATATATATATATATATATATATCCGCCAGAGTTTGATTAAATTTCTCTCTCTCTCTCTCTCTCTCTCTCTCTCTCTCTCTCTCTCTCTCTCTCTCTCTCTCTCTCTCTCTCTCTATCTCTCTCTCACACACACACACACACAGACACACACGAGCAACAATAATAACCATCAACCAGCGACCAAGGTAAACATCCAAGCCTTACCAATGCCAAGGGCGGGCGGTCGGTCGGTCGGTTGGCTGGCTACGTCGGCTTTAGGCCTATCGACTGGCCAGGGTCATGAGAGCCCCGTCAACTTCACGTTACATACAACACAACCATTGAAAAAAACATTATAGAAGGCCTCCTCCGAGCGTTCAAGGTGATCCTTAAATCCACGCACGCTCCCACTGTGCGCACAGCCAAACGGGCATGTAATTAACTGCTTAAACCCTGCAGAAGAGATTCGGCCTAATGTTAAGTTTAATTCGCGCAACCCGAACTTAGCAACGTCTGCGTCGAAACAGAAAAATACACATACCTTTAATATTACTCCCTCCAAATGAATAAATATCACATAAAACTATCCACAGATGTGTCAAGTACAATTTTAATCGATAGCACTCGCGTGATGCACACCTGTACTACGTTAACTGCAGTGTCAGGCGATCTTCTAGTTTTTCTTTAAAATTTTGGCAGAGTCCAAGTTACCTTGCGGCAAACTGAAACGTAAGGAAACTGCCTTTCATTTAAATATCTATATCATATATATATATATATATATATATATATATATATATATATATATATATATATATATATATAATCTAACGTTTATAATGTCTGTAATTACTGTACAGAAACTCATTGTTTCGTCTGTCTGTTTAAAAGACAGAATCAAGGAGCACAGAAACAGACTAGCCCCGGCCCAGGAGAGAGAGGCACCTAATGTGCTTTGGGGAAAATGGGAGAAAAGTTCCTTGTTGGAAGGCAATTATGACTTCCCTTCTACCACCAGTAACTACATAATGATCCTACTTCAACACAGTTACTGAGTATATTCGTGTATTTAACCCCCAGAGCAAGACGGAACGATCCTTGACCACGACGGAACGGTCCTTGAGCTAGACGGTACGAACGCTGCAATACCTGAGCACGATGGAACTGTCCGTGAGCACGACGGTACGAACGGTTCGAACCTTTAACACGAAGGAACACGAAGGAACGGACAATGAGCCCTAATGGTACGTTCCCCGAGCACGACAGCACGAGCCTTGAGCGCGACGGGGACGAACCCTGAGTACGCTTACGAACAACCTATATACCAACCTTTGTTTACGATAGGCTGGCCTTCATACCTTCGGGTCTTAAACCGTCATGCTTAAAACGGTCAACAACTCAACCATCAAACCTTGCAGTACGCTACACTCACAAACCCCAACAATTACCAACCACTAGGCCTGCACGACTTCCCCTCAAACAACTAGACACCCTCCACCTCCTCACGTCCAAGGCAGCCAACGTTAACCTTGTCTAAGCCACACACCTTGTCATCGCTAGATCAATGCCAAGACGTGACGAGTGCCCGTGATGGCTCTCATCACGCAATATACAACACTCCTCCTTCCTTCCTCCTTTTCCAACCCCCACCCCAAACCACCTGTCGCCAACAACAACAACAACAACAACCCTTCATTAAAAATGGTCACGACTTCTTGGTGACATCATACTAACGAGTATGGACCAAACGCGCACCGATCTTGATCCCCCCCGGCTAAAAACAAAAAACAAACAAAAAACACTAAAACCAAACAGTGTGCTATCACGTCCCACCTCAATAACTGCCAATCCTCTACCCCCAACATCCACCTCATGAGGACCATCCCCCCCCCCCCCGACCCCGCCCAGCCACACCTCAAGATAGCTGGCGACCTACCTCCTGACCTATTGACCCTGACATGAAACACGCAACAGGCATGTTCCAGGGTCGGCACCTGTCGCACCACGGGTTATTATGCCCCCCCCCCCTCCCTCCTCCTCAACTCCACATGCAACTGTTATCTTGATTCACACCTTACTTATCATCACATGAAATGTACATTACTAATGATATTATCAGTCAGACATACACACACAAAGCACAGAAGTGTGTATACGAACATTAATATGTATACGGACGGATACATACATTTACTTATATATATATATATATATATATATATATATATATATATATATATATATATATATATATATATATATATATATATATATAAGTCTATGTGAAGTACAACCTCAATGCTTCACTTCACACAGCTGGGAAATGACGGACTCCTTTAGTAAGTGGTCCTCAGCGAAACTGCACTCCTTTCCGTCCATACAGCCTCCTCGAGAGTGAACTCCTGCTCGAGTGGTAACCACTAGCAGGCAGCTACCTAACATATATAAATACAAACACGCTGTAAGAAATGGGAAAGGTCGAGGAATGGGGGGTACCACAAGTGTAGAACCCTCCGCGTAAAGATACATAATTACAAATACGTTATGACAACCCTCTCCCATATGCCCGCCACACCAACACACCTTCAGTATCCACCCCCCTAACCCCACCCTTGACACGCCCCACAGTCACACACCCCGCCTCCCCCATCTAAACGGAACATGACGGCAGAGCCGCCGGGGTTTCGGGCGTGGCAGGGTGGTTCCCTGCGGCGGCGTTGGTCCCCGTCCGCCCAGCTGACTGGCTGGTCTGATGGCTCCCTGGAGACTCGTCAAATCCTCCCCACCTCTCTCTCTCTCTCTCTCTCTCTCTCTCTCTCTCTCTCTCTCTCTCTCTCTCTCTCTTACATTCAATTTGCAATTACGCAATTGTTACCACACACGAACCGAGTGTCCCGTGTTCTTACAAACGTCTTGCCAGCACACGCGCTGCTCCAAAGACAAAATTGATATTAGTAGCAAGTACGCTAGGGAGGGGTGGGATGATAACCGAACCTAACCCGGTTAACAATGCCTCACCAGGAAGCCACACGAAGTGCGTCATGTGATGGCCATATATATATATAATATATATATAATATATATATATATAATATATATATATATATATATATATATATATATATATATATATATATATAATCCATGAGCTAGATATAAATTTCTTGAACACGATGATGTGATCTTCAAGGACGATGGTACGGCCTTGGTGCACGACGGTACGACCCTAGGGCGTGATATCCTGGCCCTTCCGCTGTCAAGGTCAAGGTATCATACCTCAGGGATCGTAACGTCGTATTTTTGTGGGGTTTATATGGTCGTCAAATATTATGGCCGCCAGATATCCTATTGGACTGGTGGTTCCTACATTTCGTGCCGGCCGTGATATCAAACATCAATTAAATCAAACGGGAACGTACTAATAATACCTGACTTGAGATCATACATGGAACAATATCTTATTCTGACGCGCGTTATGACGTACAGTATTAATGACGAACACCTTAGGATTAGAGCGAGGTGACTTGATGATGCAAACCTTCAACTCATACATGATACATGACGAATTCTTAGGAAAATAAACCCACTCAACGATAAGCGTTCTTACACTCGAACCACAGGTGAAAATCATTCTAAATATGTCAATTCAATCCTGCATGTTATTATATCTGTATTCGCCCATAACTTCCACTTGTTATTACCCAGGTCAGATGCGTTTATACAATGTTGGTGATTACAGTAAGAAGCGCAATCCACACAGTTATTTGCATGGCAATATATATAAAAAAAAAAACGTAAAAACATGAGAGTCGTAATACCAAGCTGGCATGTATTTACTAACCAAATAACACTTATGTTGTATTACTACACAAAAGATAATACATGAAATCGGACACAAAATGTATACCCACGGGAACAAGAGAACTGGACTACTGACTTATACAAGTTACCAGCTTTTCTAACACCATGTGTGACAAGTTTCATTAATAATTCAACAAAAAAATAAATATTTGTAATCCTCCACCCGATCTATCACATCCATATGTCTTGCGCATCGTGTACCATATAAGCGGATATAATCAAGATTCTTCATCGCAAATTACCCATCGAAATACATTATAAGATTTCGGCAATAAAATACACTCCTAGATGGTCCGTATATACAATAACTGGAAGACGGAAGTTTTTACCTTTGAGAAACGAAACCAGAAAACTGCACACGAATGAGTGGATCCACAAAGCCTGTTAAACGTGCTGAAGCCAAGCTGTAAGACCCGTGTCGCCTACTCCACCTCCACAATGGTAAAGAGGACAATAAAAACAAAGATGAACACAACAATGATTCAATCCAGTACGAAGTTTTCATAAAAAAAAAAAGCCGTCAAAATTCGGTTCGAACCCTACCTCGAACCAATATGACGTCAAATTCATTTTGGAATCACAGAGTTGTCCTACGCAATAAACCTGCCGAACGCACTCACTATCTGTTTTCGGACAAACAGCAGATCATAAACGTTTCAATAACCTGTACTTTACCTTCGTACGTATTAGATAAGGGATGCAAATGGTGAAAGAAAATAATTTCTTTAGTTACTATTTTTTTTTTACACTGGTATTACCGCGAATTTCTAAAAGTTATTCTAATAAAGAGGTCATTCTGGCAGGACCAAGACCTGCAATTCTACCTCCACTAGTCAGTACCACTGAGATGACAATCATTAAACAACTGGGAGGGCAAGTTCCTCAATCATTTTCATACTCATGCCCCACTTGGGAACAAATTGCCCAAAATCGCGCTTGCTATTTCCCCAACACACACACACACACGTGCTGACCATCTATCAGCTGAAAGTAGCCCAAAATCCGACCCCCATGAGCCTGAATCATGGATGTGGCATCGGCCTACACCCAACCTTGGTGTTCATCCTCCCATAGGAACATAAAAAATGGGAACCTGACTTAGGCTAGTGTGTGTGTGTGTGTACATACAGCGGGGTAAAGACACGATACATACACACAAGGTTAAGGGGCTGGGCAGCAAGAGTGTAGAACTTTCCGTATCACACAAATAGTAATCACACACACGTTGGAACGGTCGAAGACACTGGAATCTTTAATGGAAACCCTACATACAAAATTAGAAGTAATAAAATCAGTCTGATTTATAAATTCTGTCATATGAATATTTGCTATTTTTTCTTTTGTGAAAATATACTACAGTATTTGATGTACAATGACACACTAAAAGAAACATATATATAAGCTACCATGCATTATCTTATAAATGCTAATATTTCCCATTCACCAGCACAGAAAACAGAATTTTCAGTTAATCATCCCTTTCTCCATAAATAACATGGCAATTCAAACCCATTGATCATACGGGAACTTTCTCAAAATAACTGCTTCAATGCTGCCACACACCTAGTAAAGAGAACAGGCATAGTCTGGTCAGTCCTGCTTGCAGTTATGCTGCAAGTGAGGAGTCACCTTCATCATGGTAGTATCATTAGTGCAATTCTACAATTTCATCAAAGAACTTTTCACTCTAAAGGAGTTAATCCTTTCCTTGCTACTGATTATTGGATTAGCTTTAAGCCTGCAGGGACCACTGGAGAAGGGATCGTAGGGATATATAGTAGAATCATAAACTATGGGTATTTCCTTTATATCTAACCATAAAAAAATTTCTAAGAAAGAGTCTCTTGCAGCCCAAGGTCATGCTTCTCCCAGCAGCAAGAAAATATCAACTCCTCTAGAGAGTGAAGTTCTTTGACAAGTCAGTATGCTAAGTGACACATCATCAAAGGTGACTTTTCACTTGTGGTATAACCTCTAGCAGGAGGAGTCTAGTAACACCATATATATGTGCATAGTTAATTCCTACCCAAGGAGTCCCTTTTATCTTTCTGAGGCTCCAGCAGCACTCAGGAAGCTGGTCACATTCACCCATTGATACCATAGGTTATAAAGGGTTGTGATATGATGCGTGTCCGTGCCTATATGCAAAAAAAGCAGAGGAACTAAGGAGTAAGTATAATCTTTAAAGCAAATGCATCACAAGTATGAAAGGTCTTGGGATATTCTGAAATAGTGTTTGTAGTGTTGAAGTGGTTAGTGATGTGCGGAGCTTGAGAGAGTTTGACTCATATTTATCAGGGAGGTGTGGTTTCTGATGAGTGTTTGCTTGTAGGGGTGGAATTTAAGAATGAGTTGGGAGGTCAGCTGTTCAGTGCTTGTCAAGTTATTTCAGCATGACTGTGTTTTGTCAGTGTTATAATTGTTAGCAGTTTTAAGTTGAGGTTACTAAATAAGAAGCATGGGTAAGTTTTTTAATCATATTCAGTGTTTGGTGGGTCAGTGGTTAGTTATGGAGTGGTTTGGGTGGGAAGGGTGAAGTAAAGCTGGTGCACAGAAATGAGTGCCAAGCAAGATGAAGTATTGGGAGGATCTTATACATACAGCCATACTCTAGTCACCAGTGTGCAGAGATGTCTGATCTACATAACATATCCCCATTTTAAACATGTATATTAAATATTTTGCATACTTGGCAAAAAAAATGGTCATAAGTAAAATTCAGTCTTATGGAGAGGCTAACTGGTGCAAAAAGTTACTACATAGTGTCCCAGCCAGACAACAGTAATACATTTACAACTCCTTGTGGAAACCAATACCACCATCTCATCAACAAAGCTAAATAAGCAAGGCTGGTAATAATGAGCCTCACAGGCAGAGAGATAATAATCAATGTCTTACCATGAAATCTCTTCCACTTTACCGAGAACTTGATAACACTCACCTGAAAATGAAATAGAGAGGAATATTAAATAATGCCAAGAGATGAAATGGGGAACAAATGGCTCTGCATATACTTGAAATAGGTGATAACAAATGCAAGAAGACCGAAGGTTAGCAAAAGGAAAGTGTGAAGATTAATGTTAACGACTAATGAACTGAGGAAGGAGCCTAAAGAATATATCAACAATAAGCAATGTAAAAGAGGTACCTTATGAGTTTTCCTGTTGTACAGCATCAAGCCTATGAGATAAAAGCAAATACTCACATTTGTATGTTGCAAGTGCAAGATTTCCAAAGCACATTAATGAAGATTTCATATATCTGATATGTCAAGTTCATTTCAATTAACAACTAGCCTAGCTTGCAATTCTCAGAAACACTTTACTCATTTTCCTCATTCCTTAATGTTTCTACAAGAAACATAATGAATTAATAAGTCACTCTCACACAATTTATGTTTATATGTCTGTCTTTTTTCTGAAGCTGTGTAAAACTTATGAAAATTGGCACAGATAGTCTGTCGATGTAAGCCCTCTTTTTTGTAATAGAGAAATTCCATACAAATGCACAAAAAAAAATTTAGTCCCCAATAATACAAATTCAGATACTTTTACTGAATGTTTTCAAAAAAACTAAAACAGTTCAAATGAAAAATCACACCTATAATAAAAACTATCAGTGAATCTTTCATGTTTAACAGCATTTCATAAATATAAATCTTTCTATAATCAATATATATTTCATTAAGGTTATCTTTTATGAAAATTTATTTCAATATCTTGCAAGCCAAATGAAGTTTTCCTATGAGTGACAAAAAAATTTATATGACCAGTCTTTTATACTCCCCGATATTTTTCATGTTCTATTTTCCTATAAAAGATTTCATGTTAGAGTTATGTTACTTTATCTTATTACTTCAATGTCTGCATAAATTACTCCTTTGCTGTCATCTATATTCACAGTCATCTCTGCTATTACTGAATAACCTCAATTAAATAATATCCCTTTCTAAATATCTAATATTTACTATTGTTTCACATCAAGTAATAAACCTCCAATCTTGATAGCTTAATATTCTCCATTTTTCTTGAAGCTATCATGCTAGAAGTCTCATGTTCAGTTTTGCACTTATAATGAACAGGGTTTGTACCAGGGCAAGCATAGCCCCAGGCAGTTTTCATGTTCATTCATATAAGGTATTTGTGTAACCAAATATCCAACAATAAAGCAAAAAACTGTTCCATGTCCTTGTGCTTTCAGCTAATCAAAAAAATATCCTTTCCTTTATCATTCTGTCCAACCTTTCTCATTTACATCATATGCAGAAAACCTACAATGTGTTGTTACATATCCTCAAATTCAGTGCAGAGTGAAAAACAGTCAACTTCTTACACCAACTAAATTACTTCATGAGTACTCACTCTGAACATAATACTGTCATCAAATGAGATTTGCAATTCCCAATCAACTTTCATGTAGAAAATACTTTCGATACATAAATACAACACTCAATACCATGAATACTTCTAATACAATCCTTGCTCTAAAAGGTTTCTCACTTGCTCATTCAGTCCTCTTCCTCATAAGACACAAGAGCATCATTTTCAGAGCACCTAAGGAGTATTTTTCCTTTTTTGCCACTGTAAGTTAGCATAAAAAGACAATCATGTACTGCTTGATCCACATAATAATAACCAAAACAACATTTAACAGCCCTGATGTATATCTTAATTCATAATACATCACTCGCTAGCATTACCAATTATTCTCAAAAATGCATGAACTTATTCCCAAAAATCTTTACAGAATGGAACAGACTTCCAACCACACTACAAAGAATCAAAGCTTCTCCAAGTCTTTCTACCCTAAATCCTCCTTGTTCATCTCTCACTAAGAGTTGTGGGTCCTTACATGCAAATGATAGCAAACCTGTTACATACGAATTCTTTAAATCTTTAACTCTATACATGGGAACAAGCATTGCCTTTGACCATAGAGCAATGGTTATCAATATAAAATGAAAATAATCTTATCATAATAATAATGATTATCATCTTTATCATTACTATCATAATAATTCTTATCTTTTTAACATAATTCAGGATTAATATATTTGAAGCATACAAAAGTTTTACTAAAACTTCTCCCAGGAGGAGTACATACTTCATGCTACAAATCAAATATACTCATTTGATAATCTTAACAGAATCCCATGAATAGGTTCTTTTCATGTTCATTAATAATACATCTGAAACACATTTTTCATCATAGGTAACCAAAGAGAATTTTTTCATAATTCATCATTTTTGGGGCAACATCTAGTTACTGTACTTCCCACACTTCTTGTACCTTACCCTTAGGCCATTTCTAACAGGGCTGTAAATCTAATGGAATTCCATCAAAAGTTTAACATGGCCTTATTCTATAAAAGTTCACCAGGTAAAAGAAAGCTAACATTACAGCATATTCATATTCACTGCTTTAAATTTTATTGTTTTTTAACTCCTAAAATGTTTGTCCTATGTTGTCTGTTATGTAGATGGGCTCCAACACTACACATCTATGAACTTTATCAAGGAACAAGAGAAAAGTTGATAAAATCAATCAGGAACAAGGAGCTATCAACAAGTCAGTTCTTACACATGGCTTTAGGCAATTCACAAAGCATGCAAGCTGTCTAAATGGGGAGTCCAGCTAGATCAGAAACTTACAAAAATTAATGGACATTTTAGATGAAGCTGGTTTACATTAAAAACGTGATGCCATCATGGCTAAAAATGTTCACGGATGAGGAACTCAAACATGTAAATGCAGGGTAGGTCTACAGTAGAGGAATTTTAGCATGGAAAACGAATATTTGCTGTTTAAAGATGAAATAAAGATGAAACAGCTCTTAGCAAGACTTTCAACATAAACTCCTGAAGCTGGTGTCAAGCTTTGGGAATGTGAATGAAAGTAAGCCGTTCAGAGTAAA
>NC_092280.1:25302430-25312430 GCF_036320965.1 Panulirus ornatus | reverse complement strand
GACTGTGAGTGTGGGCAACATATGTAAAGTGAGTTATGAGACTGTGAGTGTGGGCAACGTACGTAATGTGAGTTATGAGACTGTGAGTGTGGGTAACGTACATAAGAATATGACGTTGTCTGATAAGTGGAGTTTAAGGGATTGTGGGGGAGGGGGTGGCACGAGTGTAAAACTCCCTCCTCCCCCCTTACAGTACAGGTGGGTAGTCACACAAACACACACACACACACACACACACACACACACACACACACACACACACACACACACACATGTCCAAAGCAGTGTTAAAGTGATCTGATGTAGATTTTTTTCTGCCTTTTTACCTATGATCGATTTTCAAGACTGGGAAATAACGTAACAAAAAGAAAAGCTGTTCCGTTTTTTTTTTTTTTGCACCTAGTGTGATATTACGTAATAACAGTTGGGGGAGGGGGGGTTAACGTATTTGTTGATATGACGTCACGCAAGGTAGGTAGGAGGTACCCCAGCCAAGGTTTTGTTTGCCAAGTGGCCCGGCTCAGCGGGCGGACTCACAACTTGTCTACACTGTAGAAAGAAAAGAAGTACCTCCCCATTACACTGTGGTGTGATCTGGTCAGCATCCACTACACTGTGGTGTGATCTGGTCAGCACCCACTACACTGTGGTGTGATATGGTCAGCATCCACTTCACTGTGGTGTGATCTGGTCAGCATCCACTTCACTGTGGTGTGATCTGGTCAGCATCCACTTCACTGTGGTGTGATCTGGTTTAATGCGCGCGTGTGTGTGTGTGTCTTTATGTTTGTGTTTGTGTTTATGTGCTGACGTTTATAGTTGGGGGTGTCTCCCACGCCAAGAGGTCCATCGGGACTTGACTGACGTACCCACACCAGAAGGTCCGTCAGGAGACCTCGGCTGACGTACCCACACCAGAAGGTCCGTCAGGAGACCGTGGCTGACGTGGCCACACTTGGTAGGTCCGTAGAGAAGACCACAGTATATGGGAGTCGCCTCACCTTCAGCTCTGCTCCTGAGAGAGAGTGTGTGTGTGTGCCTCGCATCACGCCGCTCTTTGTTCTTACGATGCCACCTTCCTCACCTCTCCCTCTCTCGCCCTCCCTCCCACCCTCTCTTACTCTCCCTTGAGACGCTCCTCTCGTAGCCATAATAATTTGTGAAGTATCCTCCTCTCCCTGGGCACTGGTAGGTGTGCGTCAGAGTATGGTAATCCACAGCGGCTGGTGGGGGCGCTGAGCTGGCTGGCGCGAGGTGGTGGACCCGACCCTAACTGTGAGGGTGATTACCCTCTCCTGTACCCAGTGCTCTTTCATGGTCACCACGCCGAATGTTGACGTCCTCGGCAACCGACCCCCGTCTCTCTCCGGCCGGCGTCGCGTCGTCTTGTGTGCCGAATTCGCACCTTTTGCCCCTCCCCCCCTCCCCCCCTCCCCTCTCTGAAGTTCCTCCTCCCGCGGAAGCGGGTCTTCAGGCGGGGACGGACGTGGTAGGATAGGTAGCCATCGGGGTGGGGATGATTAGGACGTGAGCGGTAAACGAGAAGAAATAAACAAGTGCAGGATGAAGAAGGCGGGCCCGGTCTCGGCCCGCGCTCTCTTCCCTCCTCCTCCTCCTCCTCCTCCCCCATGCGAGGGGCCGTCCAGTGGTCTGGCCTTCCGTAGAGTTCCTCATCCTGGGTGAGGAACCTGGGTCCCGTCCACCGCCAGTGGGAGATTTCCTTGTCTCTTTTCCCTCCCTGTTTTTGTAAAGTGTGTTTGTCGGTGTGTTTGTCTCTATCTCAGGTGCGCCTGCGTTTATATGTTACCCGAGTGTGCTTGCAATGTAAGTCCGGGTGTGTGTTGTTGTTTTTTGTGTCTGTGCATGCTTGAGTGCGTGAGTGTATGTATTTATGCGTATGTGTGTGCGTGAGTGTGTTGCGGAAGAGGGACTTACCGGTATGGCTCGGGAGTCAGGAGGAGGAGGAGGAGGAGGAACATGGCTATCACGGTTGATCTGGACTGTAACTGCTGCCGAGTCCAGTCTGGCCGGCCAGCCTTGCCCTTACTGAGGAGCAGACGACCCTCCCTCCCCACACACACACACACACACACACATACACACACCCTCCCTCCTGCCTTGTCCCCGCTACGATCCACACATCTTCCTGCCCTGTAGCCACCATCACTACGACCCACACATCCTCCTGCCCTGTAGCTACCATCACTACGACCCACACATCATCCTACCCTGTAGCTATCATCACTACGACCCACACATCCTCCTGCCCTGTAGCTACCATCACTACGACCCACACATCATTCTACCCTGTAGCTACCATTACTACGACCCACACATCCTACCCTGTAGTCACCATCACTACGACCCACACATCCTCCTGCCCTGTAGCCACGACCCGGTCCCTCCACACCCCTTGTCCTGTTAACAACATCAGGACAACCCTCTGAAGAAGCGGCCTCACCGCACGCGGACACACACACACACACACACACACACACACACACACACACACACACACACACACACACACACACACACACACATCCCCTCCCTCTGTAGCACCCATCAGGACGGCTCCGTAGCAGAGCTGAATAAGTCCACACCACACCACACCCCTTCTTATCACCCAAGAGGAGGACCCCAATGGAGGAAGAGAGCACCCCCTTCCCCTCTCCACACCACCACCATCACTCACCCCCCCCCTCCCCCCAGCGAGCACCAGGACGACTTCGAAGGGTAGCTGACCCCATCTATCACCCATCAGGACGACCCCCCTGGAAGGGGCGCCTATGTTCAATGCAAAAAGAAAATTGTCGGCGATTGAAAAATGGTGAATTTGTTCGGTGGGTGCGTCCGCATCGTCCTCCACTGAACATCCCTCCCAGTACACTCGATATTAACGACACACCAATCGTCGGAAACACTGTCAAAAGGGGAATCAGATTCTCCAAGTCCGTGGTTTGAAATTCCTGCCTGGAGAGAGAGAGAGAGAGAGAGAGAGAGAGAGAGAGAGAGAGAGAGAGAGAGAGAGAGAGAGAGAGAGAGAGAGCGAGTTGGTTGTCTGTCTGTTGGTTAGTGCACTTAACGGCTTGGCCATTTGTTTCATGGTGGGCATTTTTTTTTCCCATTTACATTTGAATTTGACTTGTAAATTCAGATGTAAACGATAGTGAACCAGATGAAACCAGTTATTTGTATTTAGTGAAACCACATTTTGCTGTTACGATTTTATATTTTCATATATATATATATATATATATATATATATATATATATATATATATATATATATATATATATATATATATATATATATATATATATATATATGTGTGTGTGTGTGTGTGTGTGTGTGTGTGTGTGTGTGTGTGTGTGTGTGTAGGATTAAAGGACGTATCAGCTGTACAGGATGAGGCTGCGTCCAGGGGCGTGATGCATCGCTTGACGGCATAGCTTGAGTGTGTAGAGTGACTCACTGGTGGAGGAACCAGAATTTCCTTCCTCGTCTTTATCCTGTTCGGTGGGCCGGCCATGCCATCATTAGTCGCCCGTGATGTGAGTCTGTCCTTCCTGCTTCCTCCGTCAGGTGTGTTCCGCATCCCTGGGTCCAACCAACCTTTCCTCTGTCAATTGTTAAAGGTTATGCTTGGTTCTCCCTCCGTCAGGTGTTGCCAGTAGCCCTCAGCCCTACCTTCGTCAGGTGTTGTCAGCAGCCCTCGGCCCTCCCTCCGTCAGGTGATGCCAGCAACTTTGCGCCCTCCTTCCATCAAGTGTTGCTTGCAACATTAGGTCCTCCCTCCTTCATGTGTTGCCTGCAACATTAGGCCCGCACTCCGTCAGGTGTTGCCTGCAACATCAGGCCATCCCTCCGTCAGGTGTGCCCAGCAACACTAGGGCCTCCCTCCTTCAGGTCTCCTACAGTTCATTGTGACCAGCAGCAGAGGCAATAGGACCACGCCACCGTCTGCAACCCCCACACCTGGCCTCCTGCTCCCGGACACCCTCACTCACTCTCGCCCTTAGCTCCTCCTCCTCCTCCTGTGTTCAATCATCCTGCTTCATCGCTGATCATCCCGTTCCTGCTGCTCGCCGTCATCCTAATTCAAACACTGTCTCGTGCTGTCCACCTCCTCACTGACACGCTAATCATTGCCGCCGTTCTGTGCTTGATCATCGTGGACGTCTTGCGTCTCCTCCGAGCGGTCTTCGCCTCGTCATCCTGTGTACATCGCCCTTGACCATGGTTTTCACATGACATCGTTTTCTTTTTCATTTTCCCTCGTCAAGAAAATAGGAAGAGGAGACTCTGCCCGCGACAGGTGCGCAAGGCCAGGGGTGTTGCCCCTGACGCTGGAGAGCTTGTTTACACAAACGGGGTCTCGCCTTGCACTTGGCGAGGGGAGGGAGTCGACAGGGAGGTGTGCTTGTGATGATGTGCCTGGCTGTGGCAGGCCAGGGATGTGGTGCTGGGCTGGAGGGGAGGTGGGACGTGACTCCCCCACCCCCCCCACAAGGGCGTCGCTACCGTGATGGTGGAGAGACTCAAGGGTGTCAGTGCTGTCGTGGTGGAGACCCAAGGGGCGCCGCCAGTACCACCGTATGATGGTGGTGGGGTGTTGAAGGGCAGCGGGAAGATTTGTGCAGCGAGCCAGTGGCTGTCAAGTGCCGCTCCTTTGCCCTAGACTGCTTTCCCTTTCCTTTCTGCCTGAACCGCACGCTTATACAAACTCTCCGTCTCGCACACAACACGACAGTACGTAGCTCGCACGACTTGCTCCACATAACTCTAGATCCCCCCCGCGGTGAGCGGTACGCGCTACAGCCCTGCCTTTAGCACTTTTTGATTAGGTATTTTACGTATGAGACGAAGCCATGATGGTAGGAAGGTCTTTTGGGTGAGGTAATGCTGATGCAAGTGTGATTACTGTTTCTGTGTCACGGGGCTACGTAGAGAGAGAGAGAGAGAGAGAGAAAGAGAGAGAGAGAGAGAGAGAGAGAGAGAGAGAGAGAGAGAGAGAGAGAGAGAGAGAGAGAGAGAGAGAGTTTTGAACACTGGCGCTGTCTCGTCTCTTGACCTTGTAGCATGTCTTTCCTCGTGTGTGTGTGTGTGTGTGTGTGTGTGTGTGTGTGTAACATTTACCCGTGGGAGTAGGAAGTGTTATCTCCAGTAGTTAAGAGGTTGAGTGTGAGGCGGGGTAGTATGGGTTGTGGTTGGGGGTGGGCGGGTAGTCAGGACTTCCCTGTGCAGCAGCAGGGTCAGTAGTACGCCCTCTCTCTCTCTCTCTCTCTCTCTCTCTCTCTCTCTCTCTCTCTCTCTCTCTCTCTCTCTCTCTCTCTCTCTCTCTCTCTGTGTGTCCGGCCGCTCGCCACATACCTTCGACCTGTGATCAATAGTACCTTGAAGCAAAGCCCAAATTATTCATGCCACCTGCTCCCATCTCCTGGGCTGCGGGTGTGCTGGTGTAACTTTAGAAATCTTTGCTTTTCCTTAAGTCTGGCAGTGTGTACCCCCCTCCCCCTTCCCCTTACCGTCTCACACACACACACACACACACACACACACACACACACACACACACACACACACACACACACACACGCCATCTGTGTACATACTGTGTACCTGAATGGATGGTCCTAGGTCGTCCTCCTACCAGTCGCGCTTGGTACTTGTGTATGGCACACTGGTAGACTTCAGGGTCGTGTACCCACGCCTTCTGTATTGGTATGGTACATGCAGGTGTGGTACCATCCATATTTACGTATGGTACACTTTTTATGGTAAGCTCGGGTGTTACACTGATAACATGTACTGATGTGGTACACTGTGGTACACTCAAATGTTGTACCCACAACATGTACTGGTGTGGTATACCTTGTGGTGCACTCAGATGTTGTACCCACAACATGTTCTGGTGTGATACACTTCTGTGGTACACTCAGGTGTTATACCCACATATGCTGATATGGTAAACTTTTATTTTACACTTAAGTTATTAAACACAACCTCCACTGTTATAGTAGCTGTACCGCCATCATACACCCATAGTGTATGATGGTTGTAAAGTATTGTGAGTAACACTTGTTTTGGGAGGTAGCTTGTGTTACAGGCAGCACAAGTGTTACCTGATGTAAGTGTGAGTACAAAAGGGTGCAACACTCACCGCTACCACACAACACAACACAAGGAGTGTTGCCCCTCCGTGGGGCCCGCACCGCCGCAACACCCATCGCCCGACTGCTTGATAGGTGTGAGTGTGGAGGGTGTAACATCCACCACAGCCACACACGCAACACAAGGCGTGTTGCACCTCCACGCTGCTTCACCCGCGAGGTTCTCGCTCCTGCAACACCCATCGCCCTGTGTTGCCAAAGTGTGGGTGTGGAAGTTATAACACCCACCGCAGCCGCGCACAACACAAGGAGTGTTGCACCTCCACGCTGCAACACCCTGGAGGCCTCGCCCCCGCAACACCCATCGCCTTTGAGTTGCGTGACAAGTGTTGTTATGCGTCTCTCGTCAATGGTATATTGGTGTTTTTTTTCCCCCCTTTTTTTGCGACACTACAACTGCAGGTAAAAACTGGTCGCCCCGTCTGGCTAGTGACTGGAAGGTGTGCCCGGGGGCGCCTCCCTCCTCTCACACTCCCTGCCACCCCCTCCTCCTCTTCAGTCCCCTAGCCACCCCCTCACCACCACCGCAGGTCCCCGCCACTCTCACCTCCCGCCCCGCTGCGCCTCACCACGACGCCCATCATCCTTCGTCAGGTTGAACGACCCACAGTAGACTAGTGTTTGTTGGGGGTAGCAAGAGGGGTCTGAGTCCCCACTCCCTAGTGCCTCGGTGGCGAGAGGGGGGATGAGTGTTCCCCTCTCGAGTACCCAGATGGTGAGAGGATGGGGGGGCTAATCTCTCCAGTACCCAGGTGGTAAAAAGGGGTTGGCCCAGGTTATCAGAGGGAGGCTGACGTCTCCTCGTCAAGTGGGTGTGACCCGGGAAGTCAACAGTGAGGGAGACTCGTCCCTCTCCCGACCTACAGTGAGAGGAGGGCCTCATCGGTCCCTCTGTCCTGGCCTCCCTCACTCCCAGAGTCACCTGCGGGGAGAGGCAAGTAGATGGCCTCAGTCTGGGAGTCTGGGGTTGGTGGTGTTAGTCCTTGTGGGAAGGTGGTGGTGGTGGTAGGGGGGAGAGGAATATGGCGGCGGCCCAAGGTGTTCCAACCAAGTTTCTCGACCTAACAGTAAGTAGGGATAGCTCGAAAGACTTTACCCATCGTTTCGGTAGAAAGTTGTATGTTGGAGGAAGTTTTAGGTTTGTATGACTGAGGAAGTTGTACGAGTGTATGATGGAGCTGAGGAATTCCACGCTCGCCCTCCTGTATCTTGCTACCATTGCTGCTCCCTCAGCGTAGAATGTGTCACCTTGTCTTTGATTCTCATGTCAATGAGGTTTGTTTTAACACACCACACGTGTGTGTGTGTGTGTGTGTGTGTGTGTGTGTGTGTGTGTGTACAGTGCCACTCTCCACCCCCATACAGAAGGATGCACACATACCGGAGACACTGGGCCTCTTGTGGCAGTACAGTATCACTCCTTCGCTGCCCGGAGCATCTTTCCGTGTCTCAGATAATTGGCGTATAATTTGCTCCTTTTTGTGTGGGGGGGAGGAGGGCCACACAGCACCTCCCGGGCCCCTTACAACACACAGCACCGTCGCGACTCCTCAGAGCACAGTGTTACCCCACATCACCTCCTCTTTCTCTCTCTCTTTCTCCTTGGTTGGGTTGCTTCCTATGGGCTTGTCGGCCCGTCTACCGCCAGGGTCATTAAGGCTGTCCACGTCAAGTTATAACCACCAGACGAGCGAAAAGAAATGATATAAATCTTGAACACCTTCTTCAGGTGTTCAAGATTATTCTGAGACCATACACGCCCTTCTCCTTGGCGCCGCCGGTGGGAAGCAGTCTTACTATATACCTCCCCCTATCTTTCTTCGGGAGCTTGCCACCCCTGCTAGTGCCTCACGGTCACCCCAGTTTACCGCCCTGGACGTCCAGGCCATCGCCCCGTCTGAGACCACACCGTGTTTAAGAAACCACAGGGAACACGGCCCTTACGAGTTAGAGACCACGTGGCCGTCCTGAGAACCGCCAAAGCCTCGGGGAAGCGAAAGTATTTGGACTTGAGGATGACGAAAAATGCGACAGGAAGGTGGTAGGTAAAGGAGGAGTGCGGCAGCTGTAAGGAACAGCTGTGTCAGCCAGGCTCCCAAGCAGTTACACGGAGAGACGTCGGGGTAGCAGCTGTGCCGGCAGCAGCTGCAGTGACAGCTGTATCAGCCGGAATGGCTGAGGCTACAAGCTGGAGGAGGCGGAGGAGGAGCAGGAGGAGGAGGAGGAGGAGGAGGAGGTGTAGAGACGAGTAGCGTGGGAACCGTGTCCTTGAGACAGCACGCGCCGACTTCATTGTTATTGTTCTTGATGATGATGATGATGGCTGGCTGCCCCACTCACCTGGCTCACACCAACCCAGACAAGGGGCCTCCTCCTCCTCCTCCTCCTTCTTCTTCATCGCCTCCTCCTCTGCCAGACGTGTCTCCTTAGGCTCTGCAGGTAGCTAGACGCCTCCCTCTTCGTTGTAGCGAGAACTCGCCCTTGTTACGTCGTTGTAGCGAGACACCCGTTATTCTGTTGTTGTAGCGAGACGACCTTTGTTATTCTGTTGTAGCGAGACGTCCCCTGTTATTCTGTTGTAGCGAGACGTCTCCTGTTATTCTGTTGTAGCGAGACGACCTTTGTTATTCTGTTGTAGCGAGACGTCTCCTGTTATTCTGTTGTAGCGAGACGTCTCCTATTATTCTGTTGTAGCGAGACGCCCCCTGTTATTCTGGTGCTGCGAGGCGACCTCTGTTGCTTCGTGTTGGTGAAATGGTCCCCGTCCCCTCCCTGTTACTGTGTTATTGCGAAACGTACCCTATCTCTCCTTTGTGGCAAGTGAACCACCCCTCTTCCTTTGTTACGTCAGAGCGTCCCCCCCCCCCTTAGCGCTGTACTCTGTTAACAGGAGCGAGCCGTCATCTGTTGTTTCTGTTGCTGTGATGAGGCTTCTCCTGTGTCTCTGTTGTGGTGTGGAAGGATGGAGGCAGTCGGGGCGGGTGGCCTGAGCCCTACACTGTGTCAGTAAGAAAGTGGCCAAGAACACTGCGGGTATCGAAGAGGGAGGGAGGGAAGGTCTATACACCCACGACACGAACTGAAGTTGCGGGTATCGAAGAGGGAGGGAGGGAAGGTCTATATACCCACGACACGAACTGAAGTTGCGGGTATCGAAGAGGGAGGGAGGGAAGGTCTATATACCCACGACACGAACTGAAGTTGCGGGTATCGAAGAGGGAGGGAGGGACAGGATGCACCGAACACCTCTCCGCCATTGGGTTCGGATCACCGCAGGAAGAGAGGTCAGGATCCATTAACTTGGGGAAATGCTTGGTAGCAAGGGCGAGGGGGTAATCATAATGAGAGACAAGTCTTCGTCCGTAATCAGTGGCACATTTTGGGACGTAATCTCATACCATCAGTAACCGTATAACTCTGCGATTGCATGTCATCATAATGTAATCGATTACGTTCAAGAAATGGACGACGCGATTATTTTCCGATCGCTTTGCAGTTAACCTTGGAGGTTATTTTTTTTTTAATTATGTAACTTTTATGCGAAATCATGTCGAAATGGGGGTATGTTGAGAAGGGGAAGTGCAAATAAGGGAGGAGAGTACTGATGATATCTCATACGGGGACTTAGGAAAGCAAAGATGGTTACGAGGAACGAGTCGTGCTCTTAATTGCCATTTATGAGAAGGAGGGATCTTATGTTTTGTGAATTTGAGAGCCGGCAACCCACTTGTAGGGTGACGCTGAAGGGAAGAAAAAGGACAGCTGTCTGGATCAGGGGAGTGACACTTGACAGCCACTGAAGTGTTGGCTCTCTGCGAAGCCGTTG